>NC_066312.1:27810757-28113787 GCF_905404315.1 Leptidea sinapis | reverse complement strand
CACACTTTGAATAATGATGAAATAAAATTGCGTTTTTGGGAATAAAGGTTGGTGAGATTTTTACGATATTTTATTTTTTATTGTACTCGTAATCATATATTTTGAGTAGGTGCTCTATAAATAATATACAAATTAACAATTTATTGTATTTCTATTAATTATTGGTTACATTTTTAAATGTATTACAAGTAATAAGAAGCAAGTTATCTGTTTGATACATCAGCTAACTTTAAATTATTAATAAATAAAATTTGCTGATAAATTAATGTAGAGAATGGAAATAATCCATATGATAAAACGGTAGAACGATAGAATTTTTAATTTATATTTGAAAAAGATTTTCGTAAGCTAAATAGATATCAAAATAAATATAATATATATACTTAATAATATGTTTAGAAAAAAAGATGGAATACGATCCAGTGATCCAAACAATCTTTATATTTTCGGTTGACATTTTTTTTGTTGTTTAACACATTGAATTTAGATATAAATAAGTTTTAATACATCAACTTTTTCAGTAAGTGTAGTAAGTAGTAGAGCACAATCTTTTTGTAAGAACTTACGTTGAATACGAAGTCCGTTAAATTATTGCCCTGACAAAAAAATTCTTTACACGGATTGACTTAATGCAAAACAATATGTCAATAGTGACGTCACTAGTAATTGAAATATTTTAAGTTACAAAGATAGAATACTTCAATATAAAATAAGAAGAAAAACATCATGTCAACAATCTTATATAAATTTTTGAACAGATATAATATATGACACATAATTTATGTTCGATTCTCCTTTCTATAATAATGGCTCTAAAGTACCCATTAGATTCTAAATTGTTGAATATTTTATGTAATGGAATATCAACATTAATACGTAAAGTAATTTTATAATGTTATTTAATAGCCTGAAGCTTGGCTTCGGACGGAACTGAGTGAGCCACAGCCAGGTGGTCTTCGGTCATCATCGAGGGTCCTTCGCTTGAAGATGCCTCCAGAAACCACAGGCACGTTGAGAGTACGATGTGAAGCAGTACTTATGGTGGAGCCTCCAGTTGTAAGATATACTTCAGCTATCATAACGTTGCTGTCTCAAACACAACTCTCTAAATACCTGTCAAAAGCAGGTTAGTTGATACTTTACATACTATAAACAATAAAATCATTACATTTTAAGATTCACGTTCAGAATTATGTAAATTGTAAGATTTGAAAAAAAAACACACGAGCTAGTTTGTAGTCTGATTCCATGAATGGCTGCGCGAGGCAAGAAATTTCTCGCGAATCACTTATTTTATGGTGACAGTCAGTGGTCAACCTCGGATGCTTATATTTACTTTGGATACCTTAAATATCGAATCGTATGCAATAAATTGTCAAAACATTTTACTGGTTAAATTAAATAAAACCATCTGTGATACATCATGAAAAATATTTTCATTTTTATATTATTCCATTAACCATTGTACGGTACTAGCTAGAGGGCACAATCGTGAAACAAATCCTTCCATATTTTACGCAAAGAATGTTTCTGGTAAAAGTGTGCGAAGATTTAATTTAAATAAGCCCATTGTGTCGGAAAACATTGTTCACGTTAAAAGGAAAATATCTCATAATAAATAAGTTTTCTCCGGGAAAATCTTACAGAGATTACTTTATTATGAGATAATATAGTTTTTAAAGTAAATCTTCATTTTTCATTGTTTCAGATATACAGTTCATGCAGTAAAGTTTGCTGTTATATGGACATTGAATAAAATTTTTGGAGTCGTTGGTTTGTAAAACTGAGGGCATTGTCTATGATAAAAATAATTTGAGCGTACATTATATAACTTAAGGTTAAATTTAAGGAATTAATTATTTTAAAATTAAAACAGTTGTGTGAATTATTTTAATCATTTTAATTCCATTTTAATCGCAAATTATGAACCATTACATACATAGATTTTTTTTATTCGTAACAATATTATAATTTTATATTATTTTGGTAAGGTTATAACGTACATAATACATACAAAAACACCGACATAATTTAATAGTTTTTTATAGTATATTATTGAAAAACCATTAGAATTTACTGTATAGTTTAATGATGGTCATCACAAACAACTCTGTTCTTAATATGGTCGAATTACGATCATATATCGTAACACTACATAAGAAATCCTTATCTCCAAGATATTTTCATACGATTACAAAATTACTTCACAACCAAGTTTACACAAACATGCAAATTGATAAATAGATAAAAAGTTATTATTTTAACAATTAAATAAAATCACAGAATTCACCCAACAAACAAAAAAACAGTACTCAAGTGTTTAAATTCTCTTTGCCTGCCAAAGGAGTCTAGTCCTGACTAGCATTTACTTGAACAATCAGACACATATCAGACACCGAATGCAAAAAGAACTTAACCACTACGTTTAACCGATTGTTCAAATATGTCAACTGAAGTCAAACACAAGACCTCATGTTACAGTATGAGTCACAACGCAGATGTACGCTCAGTAGACAGAGAATATCGACGATTGAATGCACGACAGACGTCGCTGTTCTAATAGATTCATTACAAACAATATTTAATTATATAATGTATCAGTGATATCTAGAGAGTAATTGATAAATTTCTGACAAAAATCTGTCCTCTCGAGAGTGCAGAAAAGGAGGTAGTAGAATTTAAATAAAAAAAAATACTGTATATCGCGCTATTATGTCATATTGATAAAAGTTTAAAATAAATTCAGTGTTTGTTTTCTTTTTATCGGGAAAGGAAACCATTTTCCGGATCACCTGTGTGAATATGGATCGAATCAGAAAATACTCCAAGTAATGTGATGCGGTATCACCTATCCTGTTATGAACAACAATCCTATGTACTCTGGGAAAGTTAAATTTGAATTGAATTTAAAGAGGCTAAGCAGACACATAGTTTTAGCCAATATTTACAGTTTTAGTATATAACAAAATATTTATACAACCCATCAAAAGACAAACATACTTAAATGTTTCAACTTACCTGAACAACTTAATATGTTAAGAAACGCCTCACCTCTTCAGAATATACAATCTCTACGTATGATCTTCTGACATCATCATCATCAGCCGAAAAACGTCCACTGTTGGACAAAGGCCTCTCCCTAAAATTGCCACGACGATCGGTCCTGCGCTGCTCACATCAAACGTGTTCCGGCGATCTTGACCAGATCATCAGTTCATCTTGTGTGGGGCCTACCAAACTGCGTCTTCCGATACGTTTTCGCCATTCAAGGACTTTACTGCCCCAACGGCCATCTGTCCTTTGAACTATGTGCTTTGCCCACTGCCACTTCAGTTTCGCAATCATTTGGACTTTGTCAGTTACTTTGGTTCTCCTACGGATCTCCTCATTTCTGATTCGATCTCGCAGGGAAACTCCGAGCATAGCCCTCACCATTGCCCTCTGAGCGACCATGAGCTTTCTCATAAGGCTCATAGTCGTACCACGTCTGCGTACCTTGAAAACCTTCGTCTTCAGCCGCACGATTGGGACGAGAAGATTTTTCGGAGCTTCCCGATCACTGCCCATCCGAGGTGGCTTCGACGAGTGACCTCCTTCTCGAAACTGGACCTGCCTAACTGGATTGGTTATCCGAGACAATTTCAACAATTTCGAGAAAACAGTTCCCAATTGTTATGGGAGTAGGTGCGACATGGACATTTGACATGATCGTCGTCTTGTCCACGTTCATTTTGAGACCTACACCATGGGAAGCTGTATTGAGGCCATCGAGCATATGGCCTAAGTCGTCCATGGTATCTGCCATGATTACGATATCGTCTGCGGATCGAAGGTGAGTGATGTATTCGCCGTGGATGCTGATGACCAGTCCGTTCCAGCCCAGAAGCAAGACATCTTCCAACGCAGCGGTGAACAACTTGAGCGATATGACATCGCCTTGTCTGACTCCCAGCTGCAGTCGAATAGGCTTCGAGATCTGATCCTCGAGACGTACTGACATGGTGGCGTGATCTTCTGACACAAACACACACCTTGTCTGACAAAATGCGCTGTACAAGTAAAGTATTATATACTTTCTTTCTCTCTTTTACAGAATGATTACAACGAAGGATTTTTACTGGTGATTTTCAATTACCAACATAGATTTTTTTTCTTTTATGAAAATAAGCAACGAGACAGCAGGACGTTATTATGTAATTGATATGCCACTCAGAATTTTTGGCACTGCAGTTGCGCTCGTCACTTTGAGACGATAGATGTTAAGTCTCATTTGAACAGTAATTTCAATAGCTACTGCGCCCTTCAGCCGAAGCGCAGTAATGTTTACACAGAAACAAATATATCAAAACGAACTTAGTTCCACTCACAAAGTAATGAATGTTATAAAATGCAAGTGATCCTAAAAACCCAAATTAAAAGCAATTTATTTAAAGAACGACGTTTTGTATGAAGATAATTTCCGAAACGAGCATGACGTTCATCAGATGGTAAGTGATACATTACTGAACCCAACAAAAATACCTATAATATGCATGGTATATTACGATGGATTCGCACTTTGGCCAGTTCTTATCGAATAGCATTTTAAACCAGGGTTCCCTTCCATTTGGATAAGTGTAAGGTAGTTTGGGTAAGTACGATGTCCCTATAGTATATAGTACTATAGTTTTGAAATAATTTAACTCTTTTCTAAAAATGGTTTTTATTATTTCGCCTTTGTGTCTCTCTGAATAAAAATTATGCAATATCTTTAAATTTAACTGTCACCTCTTGTTCTTATAATATAGTAAAATAACAACTTTTATTTAATCACCTTCATTTAAATGGGCAAAATTTTACGTCTTAAATAATGAAGTAAGAGTGTCTCAATAAAAGTGAATGGGTCTCCAAGGAGTCTTTGTAATTTCGTCGTCGCCTCTCGGATCATGTTATTTGTATAACTGATACAAATGATACGCAGTTTCTACGGAACGTGCCAAAATAGCTAAATTAAAATAAAGTACAGTTGGGTAGTAATGTTGCGTATAATACAATAAAGTTGTAAATGGCTGGCGGATATCCAGCCCACAAATTTTTACAATAAAATTTAAATATTTGTCAGTAAAATGCAAATGTTACTTTATAAGGCTCCTACCTGATATGACTTCCTGAGTACTATAAATGACAAGTTTGGAGCGTACGGTGTGTCCGCGGTTGTTACGACGAGTGGTATACTCAAGGGTTGACCCTATGGAGGCGTCGCCATACTATGGAGAAAGGATATGTTCCCTACAGTCAACCATATAGACTGTAGTAGGAGTCCGCTTAGAACTCGCGCGTCGCAGTATCATAGTAGTCTCAGTGTACATGCCCACAGAGGCTGGGGATATCCTACCTATGTTTACCGAATGCTTAGGAGTCATTAGTGCAGTGATCGCGTCACATGATGACGTAGAAAGTGTCATATGTCTCGATGATTTTAATGGTGATGTGTCACATAAAAATAGCTTATTTGGTCGTGAATTAGTTGCCTATTGCGAGGAGGAAGACTGGATTTGTGCGGATGTGAGTACACTAGGCGTTACGTCAGGTACACGTACCTCAGCGACACGCATGGCACGACTAGCTGGATCGACCATGTCGTAGTAACGAGTGCTGCCCTGCGCGCGCTCAGTGGAGTGCGTGTATTCAATAATGTATATTGGTCGGATCATTATCCTTTAGCTGTTGACTTCGATTTTGATGTAATTGTACCAAAAAGTGTTATTTGAAATAAAACACATGTTAATAAAATTCAATGGGGATATAGAACCTCTGACCAGCAGTGTGAATATACCGAATTATGTTGTCCATATCTAGATAACTATAAATATAAAAACTTGCCGTGCTATGGTACTTGTTGTAACATGCGCGATCACCACCAGTATATAGATTCATTATATGCTAGCATGATTTAATGTATATCTAGGGCTGCCACTGACACCTACACAGGAGGAACAAAAACCAGGAAAAAGACAGTGGTGGGCTTGAATCGACATGTGAGGGATTCCCATGCCAGGGCCAGACAGTCATATCTGATTTGGAATCGGCATGGACGACCTTCTCATGGAGATATTTTTGAAGAGATGTCTAATTCTAGAAAAACATTTAAGCAAATATTAAAATTATCCTATCAGGACAGGACCCTAAAAACTACCGCTCGATTTCTCTCGCAACAATATTTACAAAAATATTTGAGAGATTGTTAAATTGCAATATCAAATTACACTGCGGAAAACCAAACAGTGGTTTTCGTAGCGGCTTATCAACAGACTTAGCCATTTTTGCCTTAAAAAGTACTGTTAACTATTGTCTCACTCGGGAAACATCCGTATATGGATGTTTCCTGGATCTGAGCAAAGCATTCGATGCTATTAATTACAATATTTTGTGGAATTAACTACGAGCTACCAAAGTCCCTAGTAGGATAGTGGATTTGTTACAGTTTTGGTATACAAACCAAATTAACCAAGTAAAATGTACTGCCTATAAGCTATGAGGCTCCGAACTGGAATATGTCACTAATTTTAAATATCTAGGACATGTATTAAGCGGGACGATGAAAGATAATGAGGACCTAGAGAGACAGAGACGGTCTCTGGCTGCAAAAACCAATATGCTGGCTAGGCGTATCGCCCGCTATTCCCGACAAGTAAAGGTCACCCTGTTCAAAGCCTACTGCCAGGCGCTCTACACCTCTCAGCTCTGGTGCAACTACGCCAAAGCCACTTTTGACGCTTTCAGAGTGCAATATAACAATGCGTTTCGATGTCTACTGGGGTTGCCATGAAGGTGTAGCGCGTCGGGTATGTTTGCGATGCACAGGGTTGGCGATTTTTATGCTGTAATGCGTATGGCTAAAGCGGGATTTCTGACGAGATTATGTAATAGTCATAATAATTGTATATTGAAAACGGTAAAACATTACCACCGAAATGCACCTAAATTTTTTCTTATATAATAATGTTATTTTTAATATATAATTTTCAGTTTGTAATTTTTAATTTATACGTTTTAATTCTAATTTATATTTTTTTTAATTAATTAATGTTAACTTATTAATTAAGTAATGTTATACACCTTTTTAAATGCAAAATTGGCTATGGATGGTATAATTTGTCCGAAATATAATATTTTTATTTATTTTATTATTTTATTTTATTTATTTATGAATAAGTCTCTAATTTAATGTCCTAAAATTACGTATTGATTTGTCCCGAGATATTCACAATCTTATACACAATTTACTACGTTATGAAAATATCATCTCCAAAAACTTCTCATGTAAGTTGGATCGCTGAGATAACTTCATAATGATTTTACTTTAAAATTGTTATGAGATCTTTAGTTTATATCATCCACTTGGATGCTATGAAGCAGCAAAAAGACAACGGCACATCTAGTCTATATGCTTTTGTGAATAGTCATGGAAAATTTTAATTAAACATTTTTAATAATAGCATTTTCATTATGTTGTATCTGTACGTACCCTTTTCAACAAATAAATAATTGACTGATTGACTGAACGCCCCGTGACTAAAGAAATTTTATTTTATTTCGAAAACTTACAGTTCACACCAATACAGTTTCCACTTATATGTATTTTATTTTATTTAGTTGTATTAAAAATAGCAATTATTGCAATATACAGTAAAGTAAAATACAGTAACTTAGAAGTAAAATACAACAGGAATTCTATAATACTAGATAAATCTATTCAAGAAAATACTTAATTACATAGGGTTTCTTACTCTAAACTACTGAAGAACATAAATTAAGAGCATGAAGATAAAATAATATTAATAGTCAGAACATTGGGTCAGAATTATAGTTAATTCAAACATACATTAAATTTATTACACTAAAATTTACAAAACCAATATTTTGAAATTAATGATTTAATAGTGTTAGGCTTTTAGTTAAATATGTCGAATATGTTGAATGAAGGAAGAATGTGTCTTCTGCTACATCGTATGCGTTTAGTCTCATTCATTCATCGTTTGGTATTTTTACGTGTGTATTTGTGTTTGTTATTTGCTGGCTCTCTTCTTGACGCTCAGCAACTGCGAGCCGGCAAGCATTTGCCTCATCTGCTTTCTCAGAAACACGCTGTTTATCCATTACCTAGGCATGCATGTACCGTCGAGAAAATGCTGTTTCTTCAGGTGTTTCAGCGCAGGCTGCGAGGCCATAAGTTCCGCGTTCTCTTGACGCCGACAAAATGCTTGTTTAGATGTTTCAGCGGAACTTTGAGATGACATACGTTCTGTTATTTCTAGACGTCGAGAAGGTCTATCTTCATAGACGCTGAAAAGTCCCACATATATATTTTAAAGTTCTATTATACCTTACAACATTTTATTGTTCTATACATACCTGTTTTTGCAGCGTTCACCAGGAAAACTCTTTCTTATTTTATTTATTTTTATATATACAAAGTGTATATACATATACAAAAACTTTGTTAATTCTGGGTGTCAACATCTTGCAAAAAAAAAATATCAAAATTGGTTCAGCCATTTGTGCGTGAAGAAGAAACAAACATACAGACACACTTACAAACTTACGCCGTTATAATATTTGTAACTCCTACAATTGCAGATTGCAGCTTTTTTCCAACTTAAACATATATTTATTTTTAATAATTCTCACTATATCTTTTTTAAATTAAAGCCTATGTGTTATTCTGGTGTATAACATATATTATTGTATACTTTAACTAAAATCCATAAATTCATACATACCTAAATTCTTAAAAACTTTCGCATTTAAAATACTATATTATTAAGTAAGACTATCAATTAATCTATCACATATTCAATTAATAATTTAAGTTTAATCATCCAATCAAATCAAGTAATGTTAGTGTTTATTGTAGGAATCAACCAGTCTTTGCCAGATTTACGATAATGACCGTGTAATATATGTCCCTGGTTCAGACCATTGCTCAGGCGTACCTTGCTTACTCGGCTTATGGACTAATCTTATTAAATCGATGTTAATAGAAAAAAATATCAACATGTTTAAAACATAATTTATTAATTAAAACAAAAAAAAATTGTGAATGAGTTTTACGACTTTACGATATTAGTTTGGGAAAGAACTTGGTTGAGAACTATAATTATAATAACTACAATAATAATTACTTATTATTGTGCATTGGGCTATGATATGAGCTATGCTATGAAAGCAGAAAATCTTTGCTTAGTTACATATAAATAAAGTCGATTACTGCATATTTTATCTTCAATTGAAATAAAGAAACAGAATAAATGTTGCAAAGATTATAAATTTCGTAGTTATTAATTCATTACTCGTTCACTATGTCATAAAATACGAAGTCGTTTCAGAACTTACACGAGATAACTTTGTCTACGCCGTCTGTCTTTAACATTTTTACCTACGACATTAGTTCAATGTTATTGTATAATATATACTAGGTGAAAACGCTGTTCTGTCAATAGAATAAATAAAATAAAATGCATATAGTATTACATACTATAATTTTTCCGTAATAGATAGCCATCGCTGACTTTTCTGTAGAAATATAATATAAGATACAAAATTCCTCCATAGATTATTTTGTTATATCTCATAGGATAGAGTTTTCGTTGAAAGCTCCAAGACGGTTTTTTTCCGACACCTCCAACACATACAGTTCATATCTCCTCCCTCCTGATATCCCTCACCCCACTGATTTCAAATCCTCACTCTACTTTATAAATTTCCCTTTTTTATATACTATGTTCATTAATTAACCAAAATAATATTAAACTTTAGTTTGGTTATCTTTTAACCAACTAACCCTCTGTATATATGGTTTACATATTGTGTGTGTCTTTTTTGTTTTAGATACATCAACAGTATTCTTTGCGGTGAATGATCTCAACAGCAACAAATTTCTTAGGTTATGATCTTGTTTATTCACGAAGCCATATATAACAGGGTTGATTAATATACACTCGTCATTGGCGAAATCTAAAAGGACGCCATCAAGCCAAACAATAATAATAATATAGTTACTGAAACACAAATATTAATATTGTCAAAAGGATATACCATGGATCTGTCTAGGTAGTTATATATCCTATCCCATAGTGCAACAGAGCCTTAAGCTCTCACGCTGCGGTAGAGCCTAACGCAGCACTTCTCTTACCAGTCGGCCCTTCCGGGTGACTTGTTATTATAACAGTAGCTGGTAAGATAGTTTTAAGTTACATTCTGCATATATATTTTAGTTATTAAGATCAGTCTTGCATCAACTAACATCAAAAGCGCGTACACCTACCTTAAAGGCCGGCAACGCTCTTGTGATTCCTCTGGTATTGCAAGAGAATGTGGGCGGCGGTGATCACTAAACACCAGGTGACCCGTACGCTCGTTTGTCCTCCTATTCCATAAAAAAAAAAACTCTGTAAGCCGAGCTTACATAAATAATAAACTCTTATTTCGATTCTAAAATATTAATTTTAATTTCTATTTTAAAAACCCAATCGCTCCATCCCGAAATCTAACTAAGCAGTAAGTTTTTATTTGGCGATGTTTATGCTTTTACAAGATAATCCCAGAAAACAAAACAAACGTTTTTCGAATTTTAAAAGAATCGCTAATAGTCTTTTATGTGTTAAAGGTTACCATATTTTTAACATTCAATATTTGTATATCTTACATATTATAAGACATTAAATAGATTAAAATACAGAGTTTACATAAATTCAGAGTTAAGTGTTAAATCGTTGCGGATGAAATTTCCGTTCACTCATATTCAAATTCCGAGACATTCATAAATTTTGGAAGCTTTATACACAATTGTTTGAAAATAATTCAATTTTAATTTTATAATACTGTAACTTTTAAAAATATATAATGATTTATCTTAATTTGCGTGGGTGTCACACATATTATAAATATGTATAATACGAAAATTCAGTTAAAAATATTTTCTAGTTGTTATTGTGTTGCTTTTAACATTGCCAACCTTGCAATCTACTAAAAGCAGATTATCTCAATATTTTCTTTACTGCAAATTTTACTTAATTCAGCGCTAGCTGCTTTCCACTAACCAGAAAATTTTATGTAAAAATGGAAAAAATGTATACCTCGTTATAACTCGTATTTAACTTGCCCGAGGCTACGGCTAATATTTATTTCCTCAGCGGTATTATAATTGACTCTTAAAATATTTTAAAAGTTATCTTGAAAGCTTCTATAAGTTAATATTGTAAGTAGTTCATTATTTTCGCTAAGTTTCTTGGATAAGTTGAAGTCTGTAAATAACTTCCAGCAATTTGTATTCATTATTGCTAAATACCTATGCAGTATTATTGGTCTTTTTATCAGAAAATCATTAAAGTTAAACGATTTTGTAAGAACTTATCATGCATGTATTTTTTATTTTGAGTTTATGCCTTCATTATGCATGTCGAGGATATGACTACATTATGTCTATACGTGTGCACGCCTGTGTGTATTATATGATAGTTGTACCTACGATTTTAACCATTATCACAAGGACGGTCAAAATGGAGTCAGTGGGAGTGGCCGTGGTTGTGACCGACCGTGGGAGTACGATAAGAATGAAGAAATTTCACTTTGTTTAAAACCAATTTATTTTTAAACTTATTTCCAACAATTTTTCCAAGCTACTCAATGTGGAAATGCTGCCAGTATTCTTGGTACGCTTCCACGTAATGATAGTTTTAATTATATATTAGTATTGTAAATATAGTTATAAGATTTGTTTTGTTTTCACTTTTAAGATATACACAGCACTAATGTTGCACAATACGTCAGCCGTATAGCTACAGATATACTGCTATAAGCATTTCGGTGACGCGAACTCACAGGATTTCCCCCATCCAAAAAGTTCCTAACTATTCTACAATATTTATTTATTTATTGCGTGCTCCAGTCATGAGAATGTCGGTGACGTAAACCTATTAGATTGTCCCCTACCAAAAAGTGCCCAACGCGGCTAAAGAAGTTTTCACTTCAATAATTGTTGTAAGTTATTTGGTACGGAAACGAAACCCTTAGCCTAGCTAGCATGACGTAGATTTTCTTCTAGAATGTTATTGTATTCAAAAGCGCGATGAGCATTCTAAATTACCGGAACAGAGCAGAGCTCGAACTTCACTATTTTTTGTTTAAAATGAGACGGAAGGTTTCAATATTAGATTATAACCAATTATTGTATCAATAAATTTCCATCATTTCATATAAGATACGTTTGGAGTTCTTTGGAAGTGGCGTCCACTCACGTACAATTAAATAAAATTACCTTACAACAAAACTATTACAGCAAACCTTTGTAGTTAATTGAATAACAAATACTCTTAAAAATTGTGATTTAAATCTTCTTAACACTACAAAATAGTCCTAATAAACCAAATCATTATAAGACTATTTTATTTTATAGACTTATCATGTTCTCAATAGTAATAATATACATCATCAGATAATCGTAAATTCGCGGAAAATGTAAATGGAACGTAATATTTACGTGGCTCAAAAATCATGATTAATTACTGTGTAATCCTTTCCAAAATTAACTGTCCTGATAAAATTGTTCCGAAGAAGTTAATTTTTTTTAAAGTAGTTGTAGGCAATAATCTTCTTTATTTTTCACAACTTACACAACACAGCTATTATTAACAAATAAGTATAATGGCATCGCTAGATTTGAACATTTTTGGTTTAAATTTCATGAATAAGAGACTTAATGAAGTCGACCAGTTATAGTTCATAAATCATTGTATTTCTTGGATATTAAATACTAGCTGACCTGGCCAACGTTGTTTTGCCATATAAATTATAATATCCGGACGACCGAGCCTTGCTCGGATTTTTAAGAATGTACAAAACTTGTACAAAAAAAAAACTAATAGGACATCTGGATTCGAACCGGGGTCTTCTGCTTTCCGGATCACCCAATGTCCCATCTGAGCTATAATAGTCTTGTATATAGCGGCGAAATTTACCTTTGTATTCTAATGTTATTGTAGCTGTTTCTCATTCAAACATGGAATAAACCATTTTTTTTAAATTGAAACCTAGCTAGATCGATTTATCACCCCCGAAATCGCCTGCATACTTAATTTTATGAAAATCGTTGGAGCCGTTTCCGAGATTCAGATTATATATATATATACAAGAATTGCTCGTTTAAAGATATAAGATATGTAAACCTTCCTTGAGCTTAAACGAATCTATTTCAAAAGATTTCATTGAGATCGGTCGAATAGTTTAGGAGTTATTAGGGAAGATACAAACATACATTCTCATTTATATATATAGATATTCTAACTTTGACAGTAATTACGACCAACATGTTCACGAAGCATCCTCACACAAACCGTAAATTCGAGCTCTAAAGATTGATGCAAGCAATATATTATATTTTTACAGTTTATTCTTTATAACATTTTATGAAATATTTGATACTATTAAAACGCGATTAATATAATTGGATGCAGCATCTAACAAACTCATTTGTTAGGTATATTACAGTCAGTGTAAAATACCCTATTTGATTGATAGGAGTGGCCGTTGAGTTTCTTGTAAGTTTTACTCAAAATTTCTATCTTTTCCAAACATTGTGGCAGATTCGGTAATTTAAACGAAATACTTATAGTGACGATTCAAAAGCATTTAGCTTAAGCATAATTTAATAAAGTTAATTTGACTTTAATGTTATGGTAATTCAAGAGAAGAGCAGTTAATATTTAAAATTGAATTAAACATTTATGTTTCACAATTTAATGTTGTATTTGTAATACGGAAATTGATTTAGGATATCTATTTCAGGGCCACACATAAAACTTATTTTTGTTTAATTAGTACTAATTGTTACGAGGTTACAATCCTTATACAATCGACAGAAAAGGAATTCATGTTATAATATTATGCAAATTAAAATTTAAAAAAAAATAATTTTGTTTTTGTTGTTATAGAGAAATGAAAAAAGCTATATTATTATTTGTCGACTGACAAAGGCTTCACTAGTAAGGCGGTGTCCGAACTATTCACCTAGCTTACCACTTTTAGAGATTCAGTTCTATATCACTTGAGAAGTTCAAGAAAGCAATTTACTGCACGTAGCGTGGTCCTTTTGAATGTTTTGATTAAGTTCGTAATATATTCAGATTGTAGTTCTCGACGATTTGAGTTCTGCTAATTTGAGTTCTACTATGCAAACATCTGGCGATTTTATTCCATATATATTTTGAATTTGTATAGTTTCGTACTATATAAAACAGTATATACTATTGAAAAGGTGATCCCTATAAAAACTCACAATTCACTTCCCTAATTTGTCTTTGTCAGACGGTCGCTGAGGCAAGTTGCTAACACTTTGCAGGCTAAGGTCACATTTATCGTTGATGCTGATTGATATCCGTTAAGTGGAATGTTCCTATTTCATTATAATGAAAAAGGGATTTCACGGATTTTAACACCCTACGATCAACTTGCAAAAAAGGCATAATAATATAAATATATATATAATATTGACACTCTTTCACACAAATTATCTTGCCCCAAACTAGGCATAGACTGTACTATGGGAACAAGACAACGATATATTTAATATAATATACTTACTCCAACAGACATAAATAAATAAACAAACATCCATGACTCGGAAACAAACATCCATATTCATCATATAAATGATTGCACCTACTGGGATTCGAACTCGGGACCTATAGATTAGTAGACAGGGTCACTAACCATTTGGCTATATTTATTAATTATAATTTTTAATTTCAAGTCGACAGAAAAAAGAAGTAAGGCGTCTTCGACCTAAAAGGATGGCAAATCTCTTGTGGCGGCGGCGGCGAATTCTCGCCATCGCGTGACGATAATTTGTCATATTGTATAAAATAAATAAATATATTTATTAAATTAAAATAAAATTGATTTCATCATTAAACATTTATTAAAATCGGTTAAGTAATTTTAGAGTTTAATTAGTCTAAAAAAATACAAATCTCTGAACTTTAATATAATGTTCATAGATTGCTTAAAAAGTCTTCATATCCACGCAGTAGTTTCTTGAAAAGCAACGGAAATAACAAATCATTTGCACATTAAGGTCAAAACTATTTTCAAACAGTATTCATGCTGTATTTTATTATATTAATGCTATTTTGTAATTCAGCAAGAATAAAAACCGCAAACAATGTAATATTATATAAAGGAATAAAGTTATTTAACGATATAGCCACTAAGTTTGCAATTTGGCTGAGCATCCACAACTCGTACTCAATTTAAGCAGGAGGGTTTTATTATAAACACTTCAGGATATCAGACAAATATTATCAGAACCAATTCTCCTATGTTTATTTAATTCGTAATCTACAGTCGTTTTATGATATATAACAGTTAATTCAATTCAATGCCATCAATGTATCTTATAATTATAAATATATTTCTTTTTTATTGTACAATACAAATTATCGTCACGCGATGGTAAGTAATCTCCGCCGCCCATTCACAAGAGTTGCCATCCATTTAGGTTGAAGATGCTTTTCTTTTGTCTGTCAACTTGAAATTATCGCACAATACATTAGATTTGATAATATTTCCCTTTGAATGAACTTTTTAAAGGATTAAAATACGTGTAATTGTACCGATGAGTTTTACTTTGTTCTATTTCATTTCTGATTTGATAGATGATTCGTATTGGAACTCCAAGCCCATAAGCCATCTCCATTGCTCTCTGAGTGATAATGAGCTTCCACGAGACTTATTGACTCGAGAATAAATAATTAATAAATTTATTGACCTATGTCATTGCTTTTTCTTTTCAAAAACCATTATTAATCGTACATTTGTACTGAATTCAAGATTTTATCAGAACTATGTGCTGTAGGCAATGGAAATGAGGTTTTGGAAAGTTTTCAACTATTTTCAGATGGTTCAACGTTCACGTTTGCACAGTTTCCCGCTGCTATTGAAATATTGCAGTTTTAATGAAATTCACCAGTCGACTCTTGTCACAGAGAACTTTAAAGCTGATTTTGGTTTACAGTTTATTGTTCATTGGTAGAAAAGAGAGATTGTAAAAGAATGTATAAAAATGAATAATAAAAAATGTGTTAGGAAGTCATCGAGTAAATTCCTAGATTGATTCTGTGGGGACCAAAGGCACGGAGGATGTACAAAGCACTATCTTCTCGCCTCAATAGGACTTCTGGCAACCCAAGGGCTGCCAGCTATTTCGGTCAACGAATCAGCCTAGCCCGACCAACGTAGAAATGCTGCCAGTATGCTTGGTACGTTTTAAATTTTATGCAATCAGTGTTGTAAATATAGTTTTAAGATTGTTTTGTTTGAAAAAATTTGTTTATAGTGTTATTTTCACGCATATTCATACTTATTAATCATCAATTTAGTTTTTATTAGCTGACCTCTATCAGCACTGTTACAAGCGTCTTGATTGCATTTGCATTCTTCAGTTTTATATGATCACTGAGTAAATACGATGATTTTATATACACGGTATATAAAATCAATAATAAAATTTTGAATAAGATTTATAATAAAGCTATTTTGAACAACTGATTTACAATTTGAAAACCATTTCACGGTCCTATACAACATAACTTTTTACGGAATAATAGAGCGTTATTTCATCACAAATAATATTAAGTATTAAGAGACATAGTATGTTATTATAGTTCAAAATAATATTAGGCATAACATTTCTAATATCAAATTGGTTGTTATTCGTCGGCATGTAATCCGTCCGTGTCTCCTTTCCTGCAGCAGCTATCAGTCAACTTGTTCCACTTTATTTGGTTATTTCTATTGGTTTAGTTCTTCTTTCCGAGGAAACTGATTAATAATATTGTTTTAATTGCCCAATTAGGAAACCCTGGATTAAGCTTCTTTGACAATAATGCTCTTGTCAATGCGTGTCTGTTTAATATTAAGTAATATAATCCAATATTTTCAAATCGTTAAGGTCAATGTAAATAAGTCTACTATATTAGTATCAGATAATGTTATCATAATCTTGCCAAAAGAAATATATTTCCTTAGTAACCTTTGACCTCACCACTAGTGGGAGGCAGTAATGTGTAAGCATTATTGTGTTTCGGTCTGAACGTCGCCGTAGTTAGTAAAATTACTGGGCAAATGAGATCAACTGAGCCGCTCCGAAATTTTGGGTTTTTTAAGGGTCATCAGCTGTCAGAGAAGACATCAGCTGACGTCTTACATGTCTCGTCCCTAATACAAAGAAATCTTGGATTGTCTCCTCCACAAAAGTAAATATTTATTAAGTGGCTGATGGACTACAAGGTTACGCTGTCTTTAAGTTTCATCCGAGTCGTAAAAATGACAACGCTCTTGTAAGTAAGTAATACCATATTATAACGACCCGTATCCAATCACAATCGACAATGACCTACTGAAGTTTGATACCAAATAATTAAAAATGAAAAATTATTTATTCACTAAGGTCAATAAAATTTAGGCATCATGAGAACAAGTAGAAATAAACCGAGTATTCATTTATAATATTTACTAGATAATACTCTGAACTTCTTCATTCCGTAACTGTCTCTATTAAAACATATAAAAGAGGTATATCCTCATAAAAACAAATTTGTTTGTAGAACATCTCAAGCGAAATAAAACTACGTAAGTGGTATTGTTACAGTTCAATAGTTTGGTCCCTGTCTGACTCGCGCTGACTTAATCCGATGCCAGCCACTTTACATAATATCGTTTCTTTTTATAGGCTTTTATTATCTTGATATGTATCTATCTATGTAACGAATTCTGTTAACGGTATTTTCACCATTTCAAGCGTCATGTTTGCTTTAAAATTGGGAAAAGTTTGAAAGGATTGATGACAATCAATGACTTTCTATACATATGGACATATCATTCACAGTCTGATAACGGAACGGCAAAAGTGTGCTTAAAGACAATGTAAGCACACTTTTCTCCTTAGTAGTTTGTCAAGTGTGTGTCAATCAACAAGCCTATGTGTGCTATAAAAAGTGCTTAAAAAAAACATTTACGACTCAAAAAAGATCATCGGTAAGGTTAATTTATTTAAATCAGATTGATATGCAAAGAGCGTAAGTAATTTAATAAAATCGAGTGTTTTTTCATTAAATATGGTACAATTATTGACAAGTCCCCAGACAAGACCCACTTGTCAGAATGGGACAAATGAAAGGACACAGTCAGAAATGAAAACAATAGAGTCGCTCTTTTTAACCGACTTCAAAAAAGGAGGTGGTTCTCAATTCGGTCGGTGTGCTTTTTTATGTTTGCTACCTCAGAACTTTCGACTGGGTGAACCAATTTTGATTTTTTTTTAATCTGGTGCTTCCTATGTGGTCCATTTCCATTGCAATTAGTCCAGATCTGACATTGGCAACCATGAGAAAACCATAATAGTCTTAAATTTGCGCAATAAATTTACGAATAACTCAATATCGCGCCAACCGATTTCGATAATTCTTTTATTATTGGAAAGGATATACTTCAATGGTAATTTGGTGATAGTTTGGATAGGTTCTGCTTATGGGATGATATGCCATGACAAAGTAACGGAACTCTTCAATTCGTAGGATCAACGACACTAGGCCGAATCTTTTTTTATGCTATGTGGATATTTAAGTCACCTACCGTAACATCTTTATGGTGAAGAAAATGTCGTATTTTTACTAAATATGATGATAAATGAAACTCCTTAACGACTTACAGTAAGGGTGCGATCTGTGGCAGAATTTCTAACAGTCTGTAATAATATTGCAATGCGCTTCAGTTCATTTCTGCATTGCATAAATTAGGATATCTACGCAAATTAAGACAAATTATTAGTAAGTGTAGTTCAGATTCACATAAAATCCAAAAATAAAAATAAATATTGATAAAAAGCAATCGACTTCAAAAACACTATTCCTAAACGATAGATATAATATGCACTAAAAAGTATAAAAATTATTGCGTATTTTTATACAATCTAATTAAAAAATCTAATTTATTGTTATTTTTTGGAGTCGGTGTCATCCAAGGTTTGTAACTACATACATAGTTATAGGTGAGATGTGCTTGAGGCGATACACGCGACGTGAGGAGGCGAGAGGCGAGAGCGTGCCGCGGCGGGACGATACTGTTTTAAAAATAACAATAATCGTTCCTTGATTTATTATTTAGATTGTATAAAAATAGTCAATTATTTTTATACTTTAAGCCTAGTGAACAATGATTAGCAATATTGTATTTTGTGTAATGTGAACGGCTTACAAGAACGTGAACAATTACATACTAGTGCGATTTACACGTTATCACAGAAGTATCGTTACCTAGTAATAATCGATACTTATTTACATCGCAAGTATGTACAAGCTAATATTTTTCAGCTTTCCAATACACGAGATAATGAAAGAGAATTGGTGCCAGTTGGTAGCAAGAGAGAGATGTGAAGAAATTTGCAAACCAAATAAGCATATTTATTTTTCACTACAAAAGTATTTAAGTTTTTTGGATTTAAACACATTTAAAATTTGACGAAACCTATCATACAGATATATGTTGATGTACTACATACACAAAAAGATATATTGGAAAAGATATCTAAGTCTAAAAGAAAAACATTGTTTTTAATTCAAGGAATCTTACTTTAAATGACCAGTTTAACTAATTATTTTATGTGATTAAAAATATTATATTTAAGTATTAGTTTCATCAAAGTTTACCTTAACTTATTAAATCCAAATCCCTTTAGAACGTAAAGAAGAAATAAATATAAACTCAACCCAATAAATAAACATACAAACTTTCGCCTTTATATTCGGAAAATAGGGACGGACTGACGAACGTAAACCTATAGCGACCCTCTCTTATCGTCTGGGTTTTAAAAGATACCTAACTGCTACTCCACTGATGTCACTGTCCAAATCGGGTTCTAAATTCAAAATACGCAGCTGAAACTGAAATAGTGTTATCAATAATATTTTAAGCATCTGGAGTAACCGCAGAAATGTATAAATATAACAGTCGAAGCTTATTATGGTGTCAATTGTGGCATGTGCCATATTTCCACTTTGATTTTGTATGAGGTGCATTGTCTATATGTATTGTACGTTATTGTTAGCAATACAATATTGTCATAACTTGGCTTACTTACTAACTTACAACTTACTTTTTATCTTTTAGTTAATTAAATACAGTATTTTAATATTTATGTCATTACTAAATTACTAATTTAGGCAATTATAATAAATCATAAAAATAAACACGATTTATCTAGTCTTCTGATATCTTTATAGCGACAAAGAGAAAAGTGTTCATGTGAATTTTTTAGCCCGTCGTAGCACGTATAACGCTAGCGATAAACCGGTGTATATATCCTTGTTTGTCACATAAAACAAGGGATCGGAATGTGCCTACGATTTATACAACAACTTGATCCCACACGAGCGCAGCGAATCGAATAGAAAAGTATCGTGTTCGCAGATACCCTGTGAAGGTTACTGAGGTATGTTATGACATATTATACACACATCAAAAAAGTCTTAGCAACATGTACTAATTTAAATATTGTATTTTATTTGTAAAATAATATTTTTAGGGTGTGGTGTATAAATAACAGCTGTTGTCTTAATAAGTTCTTTTAATATAAATATTAGAATATACTGCAGAAACTAAGGTACATAAGCACAGGTAAGGTACATTTTTTTAACAAAATGAAAATTTTAAAGAAAATGAATTTATTGTGAACGAATAGGATAATACAAAGTATGGCCTCCGCTGCTATTCAGAACTTGTCGGCAAAGATTATTCATTGAATTAATGAGACTGTTTATGTCATCTTGCGGTATTCGCTCCCAATAGAATTGTTGTTGTTGCTGAAAGCTGTTGGGTTGTTGTCACTCCGTCCAAGTCCTTCAAAACACGTGTCTGGAGCATCTCCCATGCGTGCTCGATGGGGTTGAGGTCTGGCGATTGTGCAGGCCAGGGCAATACCCGGACGTTCTCCGTTGCCAAGTATTGATTGGTTTGCCGAGCTGTATGTAAACGCGCATTGTCATGCATTAACGTAAAATCGGAGCCAAAGACTTGAGCAAATGAATGGACATAAGGTCTGAGAATATCCTCAACGTCATTTTTAGCGTTCATGTTTCCATTTACAAAAACGAGCTATGTTCGCCTGTTCTTCATAATACCCGCCCTTACCATAACTGTTGAGCCGCTGTATGGATGAACTTCGTGAATGCACCTGAGCCTTTCAGTATTTCCGGGCCGACGGTACACTCGCACCCTTCTTGTATCAGTTTGGGGACTTACATCAACACCACTTGAATTTTGTAGCCTCAAACTTATCTCTCGACAGATATCACAAAAAAGTTCACATTCCTATGCACTTTGAGTGCATCAAGACTTAGATATTATAATATAAATGGTAAATGTGTAATATCATGCATGTTGCTTAGACTTTTTTGATGTGTGTATTACTGACTAGAAAATTATTTATATATTTTAAAGTCTTAAAGTAGATTAATTAGCACTTGTAGAAAATGTTACATGACGTGAAAAATGGAAATACATGTTTTTCTAATTACTAAGTATATTCGGTATTGGCATTGTTTACATCAAAACACTGTAAATTACTTTGCAACTTTCAGCTATTATTCTGAGACATGAGTGCTCCCACGAGTCCTTTTATAAAATATTGTATTTTTCATTAACTTTTTAAATGTTGTTTTTAGCATCAGTTTCCGGTAGGTAATTTACCATTACTCAAATTTCAAATTGGGTGTATCATTGATATAATTTATGTAATTCTTTTTTATGAAAGACATAAATAGGCATTAACTTATTAAATGTCAAACCACAGATCTGTATGCGGTGGAAATATCAAGCCATTAATATTTACGTGTCTTTAAAAAATCAGTTCAAGTAACATTGAAACACTCTAAGAAAATTGCATTTTAGTAATTTAATATTTCTATCTATTTGATATTTGCTTCAAGCTAGCTTCAATAAATAAAATTAGATTGAAGAATTTAATTGAAAGCAAGGCGGGTCTTCAATCTTTACTTAGAAGTTTCTACTTGATGACGTAATAATTAGTCTGTCAATTGAGGTGGCGAAGGATAGATATTAAAAGCTAATTAGACAGAATGTTGTTTACAAAAAGGGTTGGCTCATAATTTCTCCTCATCAAATAATAATTAGTGCTCCGTAATTCTAATAAGAATGTAAATAATTTATTTTTTATTGTGTAGCTGCAAGTGTTACCTACTGAAAAAACATTCAGATTGTAAAACTTTATGTACCTACCTACTGATTTGTAGATTATTATAATCAAGAATGGATTCTTCTTGCTAAGGAAGTAAAATATCTTTAACTTATTCAACCCGTGCCACATTTAGACAAAGGAGTATTTTTACAGTGATTCTTTACAAAACTGTATATTTATATGTTGCCGGGAATATGTATAATTTAGTTATTCTAGGCAATGTATAAAATTCTTGCTGGTCCCATCAGCTGAATGAAAATTTATTTTGTACAATTTTATGTATATTTCCATAAAGTGTATGATTGATGCCTTTTATATATTGGAAATTATGAGCCATCGAGACAATATATAAAATATTCTAAACTTTACGATGTATAGAATATACCTGCTGGTAATAATACCTTCGGTATATTATGTGTGCATAATAGATACATCTTTTCTGTTGGATTTAGCAAACATTCATTCATGTTTAAATCAATAAACCTTATTTGATTAAACATAATATCACAACGGATATATACACAATAAAATGCTGTGTAAAATATTATTATCGGCGAACGCTGATTTAGTTCGAAACATAAATATCAGACATTAATATTTTTTTTTCGTTAGATGTTCAATTATATTCAAAACAAGCTGACCCGACAGACGTTGTTCTGTACATTATGTATAAAATATGGTTTTTCTTTTTAATTCTTTTTAATAACGAACGAAATATTTTTTTTTCATAGTAAAACTGCCAAACGCATGGCTTAAAAAATTCTCTCATAGAAAACAAATATTGGAAATAAAAATAAATATGGGTCGCAAATCGGAATAAAAACTATCATATATCTCAAGTTGGACTAAACTGTCTTTCATGAAGTAATCTCCATTAAAATCGGTTCATTAGTTTAGGAGTTCACTGGGACATCAACAAACTTCATGACACTGACAAACATATTTTTATATATTAAGATAACATTAGAGTCTCTCTACATATGAATGAAATTAATATCGTCGTATTATTTCAAAAGTTCTCAATTACTTCTTGATCTGTTTATTATCTGAAAGTTATTAGCGTCGCTTTGTTAGATTTTCAATGTTATCAAATATTATTATCAAGAAACGTTATAATTTAAGTCTACAAATTTAATTATATCTTGACGAAGTTTTGATTTCAATCGCATTTAATTATTTGGTGAAAAATTTATTGGATTTATATAATTTATTAATTACTATGTAGACACAGCACAGTATTGGATTCAGATAACATAATAACGTAAATTGTTTTTAGAAACGTTGAAAGAAAAGCTCAGCGTTAAAATATATTATATTTGAACATTTGTTAATGTTTTATTTACGTAATGTTATTTTTTATTTTTAATGCTACTTTATATTACATAATATACATTATTATTACTTTAGCAAAGCTTTTAGCAATTACTAAGTAAGAGTCAAAATGCAATTTTATTAAAAAACAAAACATTCAGCAAACTGACAAAGTTAGCTCTCGGGAAGTGCTTTCGTGTTGATATGTCAACTGGGCCATAATGTATGTAATATTTTGTACGTAGAAAGTTTGTATGAAAATCCTTAATCATCGTAGTTAAACGGGCAGAAAATTTGTATGAGAATTGATCCTGGATTATTGAATATTTTCACGGATTACGATGCTGATCAATTATAATTGACACATTCATATGTCAGGCTGTCATGAAGACTCCACATAGCTCTCACGTTCAAAATCAAAATTTTTAATTGAGATTTATTAGTCTGGTTATAAAACCAAATAGTCCTTTTGTTTCTAGATATTTCGAGTTGAGTTAAATAGCTTTATCACTTGTTGTGAACAAATTGCGCATAATGCGATTCAAACTGGATTTACGTTCAATTCTGAAATTCGGAAAATCGTTAGTCAGTCCGCGTAGCCCATTAATTTGGTGTTTCAATTTAAAGGTGCTTTTAACTACAGCTAATGAATGCGGTACACGAACCACTGGAACAGATTACAGAGTGTCCATTCTGGTGTTCACGACTTTTGTTAATTACGCGAAAATCACTCTCCGTCACATTGTACGCATTAACTTCGGTTTTACAGTCGTTTGCGCTACTGATGAAAAGGTTTCTTATTATTTGTGCATAACAGAAAAATCTACATAAATACTATGTTTATTTATTTATTGAATTCATATAGAAAGACCAAAGGGGAACAATAGTTTTAAATAAAATCTAATAGTGACAAAAAGCCAATCATAGGTCACGGATAGCAACGTATTAGTATAAAATAGTTATGAACACTTAAGTTAATACTGTCAAAGATAGTTGTAGATCTACTTATATCATACTTACATACTTAAAGCTTACCTATACTATAACAATTTAGTCAAAGAATTAGTTACTCAACATGTGCTTGGCCGATGCTACGCTTGAGCCGAATAGATCTAAGCCTACTCGCTTATAAATTTTATTAAAGTTACTGCTCACTTGCCACAAGTAGGAATTTTGCCTGTATTTGGATTTAACGAATGGTGTATGTATAAGAGGATTGACACGCAAATGACTAAGAGGGGTATTTAATGTTTCAAAAAGTTAGTATCACAAACTGACATCGATTTTTCTTTCCATTTCTAAGGACGTCCCTTCCCGCTCGCACTCATAAATACTTATATTCATAATTCTTTATGATAGCATAAAATTTTCAAAAACAGTGGACATATATTGTGGATGAGGGGTTTGTTGGGAAAGACAAACAGATGAAGATGTCGATAAAGACTCGGAGTACTTAATTTATATTCCTAGAAATATTAGAAGGAATAGGTAATAATATTAGTAGGAGTAGTATATTCCTAGTAGTAAGCACAGGAAGAGAACATACACATTACATGATTCTTGCTTCTTAATATATGGCAATGTTTTTTTTATGAAAATAAGAGATAAGACGAGCAGGACAGTGCCGCTCTGGATTCTTGAAAAACCCCAAAATTACAACACAGCACTACAATTATTGCGCTCGTCACCTTAAGACATAAGATGATAAGTCTCATTTGCCCAGTAATTTCACGTAACGTTGTTATTTAATGTTGTAGCACTGCTTGGAATATTCACCCACTACTCACATAGTTTATTACGGTATAAATCTTAAGACATTATTTAATACATTCAAAGAAAACATGCAGCATATACATAAACGTGCAATTATAAGAAGCTTGTGGGGTGCGAAGTAACAGTTTCAGCACTTATTGCAAGTAACAGACAGTAGACTATAACAGCCTCGCGTTTTGTGGTTCCATTCTAAAATGATATAAAATTAAATAAGTTTATACAATAATTTACTTTATAATAATGATTTATTATTTGATTGGCAGTTTACATCGTTAGTCGTTGTTTATATCAGCCTATCAGACTAGCTATTTTTAATATTACAAAATACTGCAGGTATATCATGATAATCCAAGTTAATTGTAATATATTGAACATACATTATTTTATTTTCTCATTAATTCAATCAAATCAACTATTAATATTATTGAAAATATTTAACAAATTAAAGACAAACAACTCTGACGAGTGCTCGGTTCATTGAGCAGAAAACTCGTTAATGCGGTTCATCAGCTTGTGTATTTACATTTCTGAATTATATCTCTTAAAATATAAATTATCAATTTATTTTATTTATAACAAAACAAAATGCAAATTACTGAAATGATTTTCCAATCATAATCCTTATTCTATCTCTCTGAAAAGAAAAACTATAAGAGCTTTTAGCACATTGCGGAAACCGACTCAATGGTCTATTTTAGATATAAGATTTTAATTAAATTTTATTTAAAATTTGAAATGGTAGGAATATACTATATTTGTAAACCGAAAATCCTGTCTTGGAAATTCATTATTATGATATCAATATAATATTATTCTACATGTAAGTTTAAGCGACAGTAAAATATCGTACAGCCGATTATGAACAGGGTCTACAACAATATATTAAATTATATCCAATATATTGCTTATATCTATGACTTTATTCTTAAATCTTTAAATTTTATACTTATGTTTTAATGAGACGATTTTTACATCTTTTGTTCAGCACTCTGTGTTTTAAATATATATGAATATATGATATGAATAGATTAAAAAAAATAAACATGGAAACAACAAACCTTAAAAAATCTGTTTCAAAACAAAAAATATTCCGTATTCTTCTATAACTTAAATAATCAACTTATTTATAAATTTCTCCTAAATGGAGGACCGCCACACATCCAGATGATGGGGATGATATCCTTATTGGAAGTTTATTTCATTACTAGCTGACCCGACAGACATTGTCCTGTATACATATCATAAAGTTAAAAATTTTAAATTTTTTTGTAATAAGCTCTAACAGTTTGGACATTTTAATTAAATTTTTTATTAAAACCTCAAACAATATCAAATTTCATTAGATCAACAGTTACTAAACTTGGGCAATTCGAACAAACGATAGAGAGTGTGCACATACATAGGCTGCACTGAAAGTATCGGGAATGGAATATTTCCACTGTTCCTGTCTTATTAAAATCTCTTTAATTGAAAACTCCTTGGTTTTAAAAATCGAATACCATTTATTTGTTTAAAAAAAAAGGATTCTCGGTCTTGTCGCAAGGTCTTTTCAAACTTGTTTAGTCGTTGAGAAAATGGAATTGACTCGAGAAAATTCTAGAGCGATGATTTATTATGGTTTCGAAGTGATTTAGCACAAAAATAGTGTGGTGACCTGATGATTTCTGCATTTGGTGATGAAGCCCCATCTAAAACCTTAATTTATCGCTGGTTTGCTGAATTTCAACGTGGACGTGTCAAGCTGAGTGATAATCCCCGTCAAGACCGTCCAAAAACTGCAGTCACCAAAGAAAACGTTGATGCTGTGCGTAAGCTGATTGAGGAAGATCGACATGTGACATACCGCGAATTCAGGTAACTTTAGACATTGCCATGAGTGAAATACAAATAATATTGCATGAACAATTAGGTGTAAAAAAGTTGTTTTCCCGATGGATACTGCATTTGCTCTGTGAAGAGCAAAAAGCGGCTCGCGTTACTTGGTGCGTCAGAACTCTCGAAAAATTTCACGCAGGATCCTCAAATGCTGTATACAACATCGTATCAGGTGACGAATCCTGGATATACGCGTAAGAAACCCGAAACAAAAAACCAGTCACGAGTTTGGGTGTTCGAAAATGAGTTAAAGCCAACAAAAATTGTTCGTTCATGGAGTGTTACAAAAAAAATGGTGGCCACGTTTGTCTCCAAAACCGGCCATGTCGCGACTATTCCTCTTGAGGGACAAAGAAGGGTTACTGCAGAATGGTATGCTAGCATTTGTTTGCCACAGGTCGTTTCTGAACTCCATAAGGACAACTGCAAACCGCCGCATCATCCTCCATCACGACAATGCGAGTTCTCACACCGCGCACAGAACAAAAGAGTTGTTAGAGCAAGAAAACATAGAATTATTAGACCATCCGCCGTACAGCCCCGACCTAAGCCCTATTGATTTCTATACTTTCCCTAAAATAAAGAATAAATTGCGTAGTCAGAGATTTTCATCACCTGAAGTAGCTGTGGACGCCTACAAAACGGCCATTCTGGAGACTCCAACATTGGAATGGAATGGTTGCTTCAATGATTGGTTCCATCGTATGGAAAAATGTGTCAAATTTTGAGGAGAATACTTCGAAAAGCAATAAATACATTTTTAAATAGTAATGTTGTGTCACTTCCATGATTCCCGAAATTTTCAGTGCCGCCTTAGTACACAATGTATGTTTATTTAATATTATATATATACTAGCTGACCCAGCAGACGTTGTATTGCTATATAAAGTAATAAAATAATAATTCTTGGGGTGTAAAAAGTAGATGCAACAGATTCTCAAACCTACCAAATTTATCGTATTACAATTATTGTAAGTATTGATCGATTGCCATCTTGCAACCCTATAGCGGATTTGTGGATGGTGCAGAATAATGTATAAATCGCGATATAAAAATAGGGGTTGATCGTAGAGGGTTGAAAATTTAGGGTTGTATGTATTTTATTGCTGTATCATAAAAAAATATTAAGACAAAAAATTACGTCCAAAAAAATATGAAAAAATTTTGGAGTGGATCACCCTTAATATTTAGGGAGATGAATAATAGATAGTAGCCGATTCTCAGACCTACTGAATATGCATATAAAATTTGGTAAAAATCAGTAAAGCCGTTTCGGAAGAGTAAGATAAGTAACATGAGAATTTTTTATATAAACATTTTCAAGTGGACTGAATTGTGAATCCAAGACTTTCTCGAATTCACTGGAATACAAAAAAAATTCATCATTGTAGGTGCTGTTTGTACCAGCTGCTTAGGAGGAGTTTACTAACATACAATATATGGACAAAATTGATATATGGACTGAATTGTAATTATAAACCATTCTCGAAGCCATCTAAAGAGGACACACAAAAAATTCATTAAAATCTGTCCGGCCGTTTAGGATGAGTTCAGTGACAAACACACGCACACAGGAAATATATATGTAAAGATTATTAAATATTTTCATACAAAACACTAATAAGGTCTAAGGTTTTGTAATCTTTTTGAAAAAAAGCATTATGTCTACTCACTTGGATTAGTACCTGGTAGATAATTTGCCTTGTTGGTTGGTATATTTAGGGGGGCATAAAAAATAATTATGATAGTTGGCAATCCTCAGAAATGTTTTTGTCTGAGGGGTGGATCTTTAATGAGCTATTTTATATTGTAATATTTTTGGTGGACTGTATATTAATTAGGAGCTAATTCAGCTCAGATCCACACTACGGTATTTGCTTCTAATCTCAAATCCCTTTTTATTTCTCTTTATTTTAAATTTATGCTCTTTAATTTAAATTTGTGGTATCATCTGTGTGTAACGTAATTAATACAGCGTGATACGGTGATCACCTATCGTCAAAGTATGATGAATTCTTAGTCCAGTGACTAGATTAATTATTAATTGCTGCAGCAAGAGAATTGTAATTGTAGAAACAATACCTTTTTTACCAATTTCATTTAAAGTACTACTTTATAACTGAAACTGACTTGAATCTGATTAAGAATTGTTATTCTATTATTATAACGGTTCTTTAAAATTGAACTCTGAGGACTGAAGCTCAATGATGATAAACTAACCATATTAAGTTATAGATTACAATTACAAAATTTCAAATAAAACCACTATCGATACAGAGTTATAGGTAATTAATATAATAACTTATTCTGCATGTTATTCTAAAATGTGAAATATTACTTAGCTTGAGGTTGTAGTACATAACAACATTAGTTGTGGCATCAATCGTGAACTTAATACAAACTTATAGAACAGAACTTATTTGAGACACTGGCTGACAAAGTATTTATGGTCGGTGATTTATGTTTGTTGAATACTATGGGGATTCTACAACTTTAAGCACAATTTTCGCAATAATTTATATGTTCAATGAGATACCTCTTATTTAAAGTTGTATAACAAGATATCCTAGATTTGAACCACAGATACACGTAAATTGAACCTTCCCTACCTTAACGGAGTGTGAGTAATTAAAATTTCAGGGACGGCTATCTGGAGTTTTGTCTCATTATTCTGACGCTGAATACGACCATGGAGATTGAATAAAGTTAAGTTTAAATAAACTTCAAAACAATATGTAAACTGGATCTTGATACGTAAAAATGATTAGCCCTTCTGTTTGTTTCTGTCTGGATAACATCTGTGTAAGATATTTTGCAGTATATATAAACATACCAATGTTCAAAACTAATGTAAGGAATGGTTTCGAAAGATTATTGTTTGAATAAAATAACAGAATTTAAGTAATGCAAATTTTCTATTGATTATTCATTAAAATTACTTTTTATTCAACAGTTTTTTTGCTACTAGATGACTAAGAAAATGGTTAACTAAATTGATGAAATATTAAAGAATATTCTGTGCAGAGGTAAGCTTACATAAAATAATAATGCAAGATTGATTTGAAAAAAATTCAATCATCAACATGGGTTTTATTTTTGGGGAACTTAAACCATTTATAGTTTGCTTCTTGGTATATTTCAAAATACTTAAATTAAATTAATGTTGTAAATATTTTATTCGGTTAAAATTATTTCAAGTAGGTATTATTATATTATTGTTATCGTTATTTATTTCCACAGATCTAGTTAGTTGTAATCACAATTTATTTACGAATTCACGAACCGGTCAATATTTTTACAGTTCTTTTTCTGTTTTCAAATTCAACTTTTCAAAGGTTTCGATACAAGTAAATTATAACTGGCTTTTATCGCCGTCTGTCAAAATATTCGATACCCAATTAAAAGTAATTGAACATGTTTTTAATCAAGTATCTCTATTGTAAGTAAAGCAAGCTAATTCTTTCTATATTATATCTGGTGGCTGTAGAAATTCCAATTTAAATTCAAAGATTAAAGTTTAAATTATACTTGATAAAATATCACATGTAGTATTTTTACCTCTTCATCATACAACTTACTGTTCTAATATTATGTTGGAGATTCCAGACTGTGTGATTTCCCAAATGACTTCATTTCCATGTATGTGTTCATGGAAGCTCTGTTATCATGTTTGCATCAGCTTCGTGGTAAATATAAACAATGCTGTCAGATTGTATAGCTTTTCATTTGGAACTAAATTCCTAAATATAATTTGTTACAGAAATGTCATGTAACTACAAAACACGTGTAGTAAGTATTTTCAATTTATATAATCACAATCTTAAAGAATCTCAATTGCAGATACTGCATATCTCATTGATTCATGATGTTTTAGTATTTTGTTTTAAGTTGTACTAAAATGTGTTCAATAATTATGGTTATTTTTTATTTGTAATAGGATACGTTCAGTTTATTTATTCAATGAATGTTCACAATTCCTTCACTGAATATGTTTTCCTCTTTATCTCTCTCACAATGGGTGGTCTTTGTGTTTGATTGATGGATCAGAGATGGTACGTTCGGATTACATCTGCGAAGATCTACGGGCTCTCTAAACCATTTGCGTAACCCAAAAAAAAATAATTAATTGATACTATGAGGTCGGTTGTGAAATTAGTGATACGTATAAAAAATTCTTCGTAAGGTTTATATTTCTTTCATAGAAAAGTTATTATATTTAGTAATTAATTCAATGGCTTTGAAAGGTTCAAGTTCTGATTTTGTATCAAAATGTACACATTATGTTAAAATTAATCTCCATTTAACATCTGAATAGTGCCTATGAGGTTTTAACAATGTTCTATATTAATTAAGTAAAAAACTATATTATTTATTGCCATTACTTCAAAATAAATTACAATGATTTCGAATACTATCAAAAGTAAAACAAGTACATTATATGAGAAAGAAATTGATTCCTTATTATTGGCAAGGAGAAATATTAAAGCTTCGAATGTAGAATATTTTCCGAGAGTTCGTTACGTTTTCCGCTTACTTACGCAAAAAATTATATTTTCTTTTCAAAAATATGAGACCTAACTCACGCATAATAATGTCATCTTTTGTTTTATAAAAATGTATGAATGTATAGCTTTATATTTTAGCTGCAACCTAAATTGAGTGTAAAACCAATACATTGCGCGACTCTGTATAAGAACTCGTGGTATCCCCAAGGAGCATAATATTATAAAGACGACTTTCTTCAAAGAAACGAGTATTTAAAGTGATAATAAATTATACGTAAAAGTTTCGTCGAAGATAAGGTTAAGATTTAATAATAAGATTTTCATCAAGTCTCGATTTAAGCGTTACCTAATTGTTTTGACAGTTTTTATATTTTGTGACGAAGATGATGAAAGTATTACGTAAAACAAATAGTAGTAGTGTTTATATTATAAAAGTAATCATAATAAACTATTGACTTTTTCCAAAAGATTTAAGTAATATAAACACATTTTTCTTCACCTTTTATCACTACATTTTTCGTTTACGAAAAATTTTCTCTACAGTCTTTTTAGTCCACAAGAGCCAAAGCAGTATTGCCTCGGAGACTTTTACTAACATGATATGTGAGCCTTGCACTTTTCAATATTGCAGTGTAATATTACTTTGGGTAATTAGTTTTTAGAATAAAATTATACGCGCTGGGCACGCAGTAGTTATAACCATTAACTTCCACCACGGTTCCCCGGTTCAATCCTCGCCCACCACCTTCCAATGTGTTTTTAGGTTTTCAATTAATTTTATGTACTCGATTCTTTATAAGATCAGAAACACCTTTTTTATTTATTTATTTATAAGGCAATCCAAACAGATTAAAATAATTTCTAACCTAAAATCTTAATTAAATTACATATGTCATTATAAATCTTGTTGCAATCATATAGGGTCGCACAGCTTGAATACGATTATAAAATTAAATCAACTACGTTTGTGATTCCTCGGTTGTGGTGACCCAAATGCATTCTCTTTTATCTTCCTTTGCCATAAAAATATATTTATGTTATTAAACGTTTTGAGTAAAAACGTAATAATTGTAGTATTGGAATCAAGTTCTTTAGTGCAGCTTATGCATGGAAGTAGACTGATATGTGTACATTTCTTACATCTCGTCTTTGTATGACACTTTGTGTCAGTGTGCGTGCATTCCTTAAAATAGAGGCTAGATGTAAACACAATTTTTACCGACGTTTCCACAGCTTTCATACTATATCTAGACGTATAAATGACTTAAGAACAATAAGGTATTAGTTAATAATTAACTGAATAATAACAACCCATTAGATATGCTTAAGTACTAAAATAATACATATATTTTACATAAGTTTACATATAACGTTAATGTCACTGAAATTACACTCACAGAACAACACTAATGTAGCATTTCAGTTGTTCTCTTGCATCAAAAAGTGATTTCGCAAGTCAACAACGTTTCTGCCACGTCGGCACGCGTCAAGAGGATTCCGGATTCTGCTGAGTTTACAACGCTAAGGACCATTACACATACGACAGAAATGTGAGCAGAAATTGTCCGAATAACGATAGCGTGTGTAGGATACTTTATTAAGAACTAACTGTTACCAGCGACTTCGTCAACAATTTCCACTGTAACTATATTCGTTGGTGTTTCAATGCTGCTATACGTATGATATGAAAAAACAACTGACTTCGAAAATACTATTCCAAAACATTAGATGTAATACGCACTAAAAAGGATAAAAATTATTGCGTATGTTTATACAATCTAATTAGTTAATTTAATTCTAGTAATGATCATTATTATTTTTGGAAAAGGTGTCCGCCCGCCGCAACCCCGCCCTCGTTTATCGCCTCCTCACATCGAACGTGCGACTCAAGCACATCTCACCTATATATGCATGTAGTAACAAACCTCCATTGGCTGACACCGCCTCCAAAAATAACAGTAAAATATAAAGTTCTGATGTAAGAAAAATAAAAAAACATACCGACGAAGTGTGAAAACCTTCTCCTTTTTTGAAGTCGGTTAAAAAATCATATATCTCTTCATCGTTAAGGCATCGTTCCAGAAACTCGTTCGATCAATCGTTTTTCTCCGAATATGCATATTAGACGGACCATTTTTTGAACCTTTAAGATCCCAAATTCAAATCATAATATATTTTTATGAGTCAGAAATTAAAACCATTTATAAGAAAATATGTTTGTCATGATGATCTTTTATAATCAGATTTTTTATTTTACCTATCTCATGGTTAATAGGTATCTTATATACCTAATTATAACTCCTTAATGTTGTTGATAGTACCCATATCAATTACATATTTGTAACTGCAGTAAGAAAAAGAGATAAGTAAACATTTTATTTTCTTAATTTATATGAGAATTAAACTTTCCTATTAATTTTAATAAGTATCATTAAATATTGATGTGTAGTTGGTATTAAAACAGTGGTATATTTTTTACTTAAACATTGTCCACCACGGTCCAGATACCTTACAATATAATTTTAATAATACGTATAAAGTGGGTGTAGAGATATTATCTTTGTAAAGCGATATCATTACTGTCACCAAATTCATAATGTATAGAATTTAGATTTCGAATAGTATTGCCAATTTCCTTTATGGTCGTTACAATGTATATTATTATACTCAGAGTCATACTCTTATAATACGGCATTCCACACTAGGAGATGATATTTGTGCATTACACTATATTACTATACTTGCACAGCCACTTTGTGGAATCAATTACCGGCTTCAGTCTTTCGAACTAACGACTTAGTGACCTTCAAAAATCGGGCATAATGGAACATAGAGGGCCGAAACACATAACTGCGTTATGACGTCATACTTGTTGACAATGATTCAGTTTTGTTACTATCACTCTTGCTAACATAAACCAACAGCGTCCAATAAATTCACCATTTACACTGGACGAAACGACAGACAGAATTTGGTTTTTATTGAATTAATCAATCTATTTCCCTAGGATTTCTGTTGCAATAAATATCAATAAAAAGTTTTCGTTTTACTTTACCTTATAGTCAAGCCCAGCTTTTCAAAGCAGTAACAGGTTTCCTTTCTGTCATATTATTTTTCTTTACATATTTTGATAACCCGCTTTACTTTTTTTCGTCTATTTTTAATGCTTTGTATACTTGCGAAAAGTACTCGCCATCGGGATTAATTTTTTATTAAGTTTTTTAATTATAGCTTTATATCCTATACATTTAGATATTTACTTATAAATTGTATTTGTTAGTATGTGTTAGTTTTTCACTATTTTAAATAAAAATACCTATTTTGTTAGTATAATTAGTTATTATTTTCGACATAAGGACCGCCTTTAGCGGTAAAAGCCTACTCCAATGATTTCCACTTGTTCCTGTCTCTTGCAATTCATGTCCACATCCTTCCAGCTGTTTCTACTATGTCATCGCTCCATCTCTTATTAGGACTGCCCCGATTTCGTTTCCTACTTATAGCGTACCGGTTCGTTATACTTTGGACCATCTTTCGTCTTTAGTTCTTTGTATATATCTAGCCCATTTCCATTTTAAACGTAGAACAGATAAGGCTAAAGATGTAGCCTTATTCTGATATTTTTAATTTTGTCTCTTATTCTTAGCCCCATATAACCTCTCTCAATTCCTTTCTGACAAACTTTAATTTTTTCTAAGTTTCAATAGGTTAGAGGCCATGTCTGACAAGCGTTAGTGAGGCATGGCATTAAACAGGTGTCCATAGCTTTTGTTTTAAGCTTCATTGGCAAATTTGATTTGAAAATTTCCTTGATCGACCAGTATTTACTGATCGAGATTCATAGCCATTATTAAATAGATGTATCCAGTATCTTCTGTGTCGTAATATTTAAAATAGAGTAATGTCTTCTTGATAACAAGTTTCTTAATAATAAGTTTCTTACGACGATCTATGCCAGAGACAAATCCATTCGCAATAAAAATCACGAGGAACTATGTTACCCTACCTTAAGATAGTAAAACGTTCTCTTTCGCGACGCCGCAACGCAAATTTCCGATTATGTGATTCGGCCGAAAAGGCCATAAACGTATTTCTTGATCCCTGGTGTCCATCCGCGCCTACCTCACCACTTTCCAACACGTGAGTCTCACGCTCGTTTTCCCACTCTTATATAAAACAAAAATGTGTGTGTACTTATGTATGCTCGCAAGAAGTTATACTTCTTTGGCGTAACGAAGCAAAAATCATTTAAATGATTTATACTTCGTGCTATTCTACGTTTTTAGAATGAACAAATTTGTAAAAGTCTTGCAAAGATGGCTGTGACAATTAATTATTAAATAATGAATACTTCTGTATGGGCTTGAACCCTTTGCCTGTCCTAATAATGGACGAAGGACGAAACCAAAAAAAAATTAGGAATGACGCAAACGTCAGACAATTTAAGGAACCTGTTACTTTTGTGCTACACTGATGTGCGAGCATCTTAAAATTTCACTCTCATAATTTTTATTATAACGCGCCTAAAGAAGTATAACTTCATAAATATTGACTTACTGACAAAGGGTATTAATAAGGGTATTAATAAGTAATAACTATAAATTGTAAGATCTTTCGTATTGGTACCACTAAGCCCGCGCTTGATCCAATTCATAGGGTGAATTTACATAGGTTTCAAATACTTAGTCTAACTTTCAAATGAATTTCTAAAAGAATGATAATCTGACCAAACTTGATAAGATTTAATCCTAAGTATCAAAGGAATTAGGTAACTCGAAACTATAAATATCTAAGTTGTGTCTTTTAGAATTATTTTTTTTTTCGAACGAGAGTCAAAATGTTTAAATTGTAGTTAAAAGTTTTTAAATTATTTTTTCAATAAGGAAAATTTATAAACAGTAGATACAATAAGCAGAGATTCAACTCAGATATGAAATACTTAAAGGAAAATTCGTACATCAAAATAAATTTTCCTTATTTCCAGGTATGTATTAAACTTCAAACAGATTCAATCCAGGGAATCACCTATACTGACACTTCGTAATTGTTTCAGTCTAGTTCTGATACAGAAAATCACTCAAGTTTTCTTTTATATTTAATATTTATACAAAGAATGAAGTGGCATTTTTTGTACAGTTGATAAAACATTTTACTGAAAAAGATATACTAAATGTTTTCCACGTTATTTCAGCCATCAAAATATTTATTTGCGTATTGATCCAATCAAGATTCGATTAATCGCTACTAACATCTCTTCCGCTCTTTAATAACTTTAGTTATTCCTAAGGGTCTAGGTTTTACTAGTACTTGTAAGGTATACTTATAAAATGTTTATATTTTTTTTATAAATATTTTATCAAATAAAATTTTTACTAATATTTTTATAACCAATACTACAAATTCAAGGGTTTTTTATTTGAATATTATCTTACCAATATGAGTACGTGATATAATAATTTATTCAGATCAATTGGACAGTGGAGAATAATAAAATTTATTTATCATGTCTCACACTATGCTATCATTGGTCTCCCATCCCAAATTGTGTGTAAAATTATCAGAATCATTAGCGGCTTAGTTAGAAACCTATTGCATTGTAACTGTAATTACTATCAGAAGGTGCAATTTCCTGACTAGTAACGGACTGGGCTAACGTTATTATATTAATTTGAATAATATCACCGAAGCCTACACAGTGACCGATAATTTAACATTATGCATCATAGTTTGTATATAAATCAAATCAATGTGGTTGGTTTATTTTACATTCGTATTCATATCAAATTTTATTGTATACTTTATTCATTAGTAATTCAAAATTTTGTATTCTTAGAATATAAGTGCAACATTTAATGATATAACAAATTTGTAGTTTTAAAAACAAACTCATTTTAAACATCACTTTCATATCAGATTCAATGTGATAAAATTTAAATTAACAGGTAACTCTTGCTGTACAAAATGCTATCTAAAGCGAGTGACGACCAGATGTTTCCGCTTTACACCAACAATAATGCGACACTAAATCTGAATTAGAGCAACAGATAAGAGAATGTCAAGGATGTTCTGCGTCAGATTATTTAAATTATTTTATACTGAACAGATTCGTATTTGAAACTGAAATATATTTTCCTGCGATAAAATAATATGAATCATATGTAAGGATAAATTTGTGTTGTAATAAAATTTGCCATGATTTTCATAATATGATTAAAGTTGAATTTCAATTATACAAAGAAACTATAATGTCTAAAAGGGCCATAAACCCACTTTGTAAGTTTAAAATGACAAATCTAATAGCGCGTTATACAATAAAAGCCTGAAGATTGAACAAACAGAGAGCTTAGTACTTACCCAATACCTTTATTGTATAAAACATAAATTTTTTAAAAGATTAAGTATACATTAAAAAAAAATTCGGTCGTCAGCTGTCAAATGACTTTAATAACGAAATAAAAGAATTTGCTTTGCTATGTCTTACGTGAGGAAGTCTGAGCAAAGTATATGTACGCTCTTATAGATCTAAGCCTTAATATAATCTAGCTGGCATCCAGCCTGTGTCTGCCTCACACGGCTTATCCATTTGGCTTTAAAAGTAAAGACGGATACTTTGATGAATTTCACTAACGCGAGTATTAGATTATAAACCTTTCATTTTATTATTTTTTAATCTCAAAGAAGTACTTAACACTGAATAAAACCTAATGAAAATAATTCAAATTTAAAAAAATATTTGTATTTGAAAGCCAACAGGATTTTGTTTCTGATTAGCTGTATTGGCTAGGTTATCAAAGATTAGTTACATATGGCTGGTAGCTGCTGCACCGAACGGACACATGAGTGTTAAGTAATTAACTGTTATAATAATTGTTCATTATTTTCTATTCAGATATTACCTTCAAGTATCTATTAGTAATCTGATAGCGTCACCTCTTGTAAATATTATATGAGGCTGGAAAGAGTTATTTTAGTAACATAAGCACAATTTATTAAGGAATCCTTGACTTGTTGGATGTATTTTGTACGTAGACAATGATTTCTGTGCGTGATTAATAACTGTATATATTATGTGATTTCAAAGATGGGCTGGGATTTTCTTAATAAGTCTTCTTCCCATGACAAATCCCCTTTACGAACTGATGTAGCTTCAAGACGTTTGAATAAATATATTTCTAAAGTTGTGGTAGTTTACTTTAACATCAACGTTATATAATAAGATAACTTTCATATTCGCTTTACTTGTAATTTCAATTTCCTATACTCTATTTATAGTAGCTATCCTAACACTTGCATCGTTACATTTTAAGGCAATTTAATGATCGATTTATCGTATTTCAAGAACTGTTTTATAATCAGGACACTTCACTAAGTGGGCTTCAATAAAGTACGTCATTAGTGAAGTATGTTATTTCGAAAAAATAACGGTTATTTATTGGCGTAACCTGTCACAAAAGAGAATAAATGGTTGGACAAACTATAATGATGCGTTTCTTTGAAATAAAAGCGTTAGTCGATGTCGTGTCTCCAAGGCAGTTTTACTGGAGTTTAATTAAAATAGCTACAAAGATAAACACAGCAGAACTTGCTAAGTTATTTAAGTTGTATGCACAGACAGTACTTTAAAACGAATGTAACACAAATCTCTCAACTCAAACTTTTCTCCTCAAGATAACAAAGCGTTAGATTTTAAGCTAAACGTAATGTAGTTTACACGAAATATATAAAAATTCAATGTTAGGAAGTTTCTGATTTATACTCGTATTCACGGCGAGGCCACCGTCTAAATTTTTCGTTATAAGTTTAAAATTCCCCATGTGAATAATGTTATGATATAAATGCATTTTAAATCGAAGTAGGATTTTAATTATTCATGTTATTTGACCTACAATAAGACACATTAAAAAAAAAACTGCATTTAGTTTTCCCCATGTACTAAGATAAGCCTCAGTCATAGGGTTTTTCAGATACCTGCATCTTGTTACGAATGTTTATTTTCATTTATTTCTATGATTATGCATGTTTTAATGATACATTCATTAATTTAGACATTCATTCTGTCACGTGCACCTGTGAAGCAGTAACGTGCCAACATTCTTGTATTTCGGTTTGTATAGCGCCGTAGCGGGTGAAATTACTACCCTAATGAGACACAGAAGTTTGAGTCTAATTAAAATCCGGATTGGCATTGCATTATTATGAGCAGAGCGAATCACCTTCACGTGAACGTTTCGCTACTCTCATTATTTATTATCAAAAAAAAACGCAATGAACGTAAGCGCTTAATTGAAGAGTTCCGTTACTTTCCCATGGATTCCGTAATCAGAACCTTACCAAACTCTCACCACACTATTATTGAAGTATATCCTTTCGAATAAAAAAAGAATCATTGAAATTGGTTTGCGCGATATTGAGTTATTCGTAAATTTTACATCCAATTTAGCAAATTTAAGACTTTTATGATTTTTTTTGATGGATGCCATTGTCAGATCTAGACCAAATTACAATGGGACCACACGGGAAGCACCAGCTTTCAAATAAAAAATAATTATCTAAATCAGTTCACCTAGTCGAAAGTTTTGCGGTAACAAACATAAAAAAAATACCGACGAATTGAGAATCTCCTCCTTTTTTGAAATCGTTTAAAAAATGTTAGATCGTTATATACACAACTGTTTACTATACTAACGTTTATGTGGATAAAATTCAAATACAGAAATTAAAAGCAAGGTTATACTGATATTCTGTTTGTGGAGCTTATATCAGTAAAGCAACCGCACTTCAATTTAATACTTCCTCAGGGATTTGCTGTGATTCACAATCCGTCGTAAAAGTTGTTTGATTTTGAGTCCAGAAATATATAACCGTAAAAATAACGACGCTATCACGCATCAGGACTTTATTGACAAATATAAAAACGAACTATTGACATGTAAATCGAAAATACTGTTTTATATTTCATGTTTTATATTTTCATTTATTGAAGCAGGGAGGGAGATGAATACAAATCTAGAAACAAATTTTTTGGTGTATTCTTTGTGACTCGTTGGGTTTTAACATCAAATATTATGCTGTGGTTTTTTTAATATAAGAGGGGGTAAGCTGTCAAGAGGGTCCCGTGATGGGATGCGGTCAAGAGATGCGTTGTAGGCCTTTCAGGTGGACTATGCTCTAGGCTTGAAGGTACCCTAGTCGTATCTGTTGGGGAAAACTGCTGCCGGTAACTCGTTCAACATTAGTGCGTTTTAAAAGTTTCTCGCAAAAGACGTAGTTTTAGGCTATACATCTACATTATGCAAGCGAAATATGGTTGTTATGTTGCATAGTAAAATGGTATAAGACGTTGCAGAAAGATCTACTGTGATGATTTTGTCTAATGAATTATCATTATTATTATTGTCCCGTACTATCAGATTGCAGTATTGATTCTTAATGGCAATTATTGAAAATTTTTCATCCAGTGTTTGAAGTTTTATCTTTAAGGTTGAAGGAAAGAGGTATAGATATCACGGATTACACATATCGTATGATGTGGTTGTAATAACCTACCATTTAGTTAGTCAATTCTCATCTCATGATAAGCTTAAGTTATGACTTAAGCTGTCTTGTCTTGTCTGCTAATTATATTATAAACATATGTGTTAATAATATAATTAGCAGACATTGTCCATTTTGAGGAATCAGCAGAATATTATACTACGCACTTCTTATAATTCATTAGTGGCCTTCATAAAGGGAAAATGATTATTGTTTTCAATTATTCTTTATTCACGATCATAGAATTTGACAAAAAGGAATATCAGTGTAACTCGAATAATTTGTATTTACATTAAACCTTGAGGATAAAGGAGCTAAGTCCATCATATTTAAAACATAAAATATTTTCAATATTGATGTGGTGACTAAAGTTGTTAGGGTAGCGAATTACGTTGTATCTTAATACAGAAGGACTCTTTAGTAGGGACTTAATAAATTGACTGTGGGTGTGCGGGTGAGAAATGATATACAGGGACGGAGGGAACTGACCTGGTAAATGCTGGTGCTACTTTTCAGCTCCCGGGGGAGACAAATTGGCCTTTATATAAATCATTTCTTCTTCGTATAGTTCGTGTTTGGTTAAGTCACTTAGTTAGATTGTTAGACTCCATTAAAATTACGAGAACCGCGTATTCTCACGGAGCGCTGAGCAAGTGTGGTAGCGCGAGATCTACCGACGAGAGAGTTTGTAGGGTTAGAATAGAAAGTAGGTGCGGAAAGAGGGATGAATAAGCGGAGAATGGAAAAGAGAACTTGACAACTGACGTTGACACTGACACTTACAAGTTCGTTCCGAAATTAGCAAATTAAATATGGCGGCAAAAATCCTCCCCCGCTTGAAGGGTTCCCATCAAACGAAAATTATGAAATACGAAATTAAAGCTGCGAGAGATTAGTTTCAAATATGAGAGATGCTAAATAAAATAAAACATGGATGATTAAATTAATTAAGCTTAATAACTTGATTGATGAGATTAAGCTAATAAACTAAACTTAATTAAGAACGCTAACAACCATGCGAGATAGATAGGTATTGGACGAATTCACACAACAGGACGATACGATCCACCAACGGAACATACCTTGACCGTTCTTGTAGCACTGTCCTTTCCTGTAAAAGTTTCTTCTACAATGCCTAGCAGCCAATGCAGAAGTGGAAAATTTTCTGTGTTTAAGATAACTACAGCAACAACGCTTATCAGATTTTTAAAACGTTAGATTTTTGCCTCACTTGAAAGGTGTGTAAATATTCGTTTCTCCAACGGCGCTAGAATGAAGTAATTAAGTCGTAACGTAAGATGAGGTTGACTTTGTCATCAATCAAGTAGATGGGAGAAAATACTTCTGCAAACGCAGTCGCAGGCACCTGCGACCTGCGTACTGCAGAAAGCAACTCACACTCATAATTACCTAAACAATTACACCATTACATCTTCTTTTTTTTGTTTAAATGTTTGTTTCAGAGAGCCCACCGCCTATGTGATACTGACCATCTCAATGAGGAGTTACAGCATGTCAAGAAAGTACTCCATGAGAACAAACTGCAGCCTCATAGTCAGCACCGTAACAGAGTTAAGGCGCCAACATAACGGCGGATATCAGAAACAGACGTTACTCTAAGTTAGCTCTATGTGAACACAAAACCTACCTACCTAACGCAGACCGTCCTAACCATTACATCCAGTTCGACCAACCAAAAGTTTTATAAAAAGAGAATAGATTTCTTCCAAGACTGGTACGCGAAGCCACTGAAATTAAAAAACATCCAAATTTCAACTGAAAAAACGGTCTTAAAATATTTAACAATATCTAATTATCTCTAAATTAAAACTCACAACTACACATATATATAGAAGAAGACACTGTCAGTAAATTTTGCTAAATACCATCTTTCTATAGCAAACACTACCTCCAAGGCAATAAATGGCGCTAAACTTCATAATGATAACTATGATAAATACTATCTTTGACACATTTTATCTGAAGTCCCCCTGAAAACGAGATGTGGAAAGGTCTTGAAACGTCGGTTTAAATAAAATAAAAAGAAACTATGAAGAAACTTTAACAAACAACCAATTTCTCTACTCGTATACTACAGGCTCTGTCATGTAAATTGTATATTGTATACGATCCATAACTTTCGCTGTGGCTTTAGTACGTAGTTGTGTTCCGCTCAGAGAGCATAAATAATCAGTTTGAAAACCGTTCACGTCATCTGTACCTGAAGTTTGAACTTCACTACAATTCACACTCTATTCTCTGTAGATATTTTTGTACATTTATTGCATTTCTTATTATCGGTGGTCAATCTTTTCTGCTAACGTGCTCAAATATGAATATAGAAGCACAAATTAGTACCTACTCCATCCAATAGTCAATGAGTACATCTGAAACATAAATATTAAACATACTTTTAGTCACACATTTTCAATTTACAATTTTAGTCGAAACTATTATTTTCTACTATTTTATAATCAATCTTTAGCTCTTCAGCTATGTCATAAGTATTAAAATGCCAGTCAAAATCCATTAAAAAAATTTATCTTAAAATGGAACAGGGCGACCAGAATAAGCGACTTTGACATCAAAGTTCCTGGATTGAAAATACTTTAACCAATTTAGAACAGCTGTTAAAATAAGTGTTTTAAGTCTATTTTTACAAATTTATTCGCTGCTTTTAATAAAAAAAATCTTTTTCTTCGTCATTAATATAATTTATAAAACTCGTGGGGAATCTTTATATTATGTTGTTTTTTTAAATGTCGTCTATTTAATGGTATCTATATTTTTAAACCTACAAAATATAAAACACGAAATATTCACTCCGTTCTATCTATATCGTATGCTTGTATTTAGTCTTCAAATTGTAAGTAGAGGTGTTTAGTAAGTATTGCTTAATATATTATACATAGATGAACATTCTTCTTTTTGTTATTTGTTTGAGTTCTCGTGACAGTTTTCATCATGACTTGACGCTTGTGGCGGCGACGTGGGACGGGTCGTTCCCTACCCTAATATATGGGCGATGGCTAGAAGCGTCATGTCATTCTTCCTCATCCTGTAGCCAGAAACTCTGCTTCACCGTTTTGAAATTAAATGATATTTTATTTTTTATGATTGCTACTAAAATAATCGCATAATACCTTTATTTTTAACCCTCAAACCTTCACGAAGGTAATTTTCTTTTTTGACATTCATAAGTGTCATTTCTGAGACCTACATGAATAAAGTGATTTTAGTTTGATTTGATTTATGGTTGGTAGTGGTATGATAACCAGTTAGAGGCTGCTCTCCGGCCACGCGAGTCTTCTTTTACCGTGAGGCAGTAACTTGAAAGCATTAAATTAATATACACAGACAGATAAATTAATAAATATTAAATGGAGTATTTTAAAAATATGTTTGTTCACATAACGCCTATCTATCCGCTTACCTATAACTTTTTAGAAAAAAAAAATGTCTTATTAAGTAACTCTAAAATAAATTATAACAAAATCGGTTCGGCGTTCGGCGGCTAAGGCAATGCAATTTATCAAGAGAGTATTAAAAGGTAAGGCACGTACTTCGTTCATCAATTTGGTTCGTTCATGTTTCATCCGTCAACGTTATCGGCTCAAGCAGTTCGGAATGAACACAGAAGCTAATGGTTAAGATTAGTCGCTACAAATTGCTTGGGCTCACTAAAATACAACTCAACAATTATATAATTTTTTTGGCTTATTATATAAGTATTTATTCCCACATATAGATAAGTGAAACAGTATTATTGTACTACTTCGACTGGATTGATCAAATTAAGATGGTTTTTACTGTTCGGTCCAAAATGAACTGAGTAATGGAGTAATAATGTATGTATTCTTTAAGAAGTCTTATTTATTGACATTTAATTAAGTATTTGAAATGCTAACAAAAAAGAGTACAATAATTATAATCTGCTTCAAAAATGGTTCAATAAATACATCTATAAAGACTTAATTATGTAATGATTATTAATCAGTATATATTATCTTTCTGATTTAAGGACAGGGATCGTAGAAATCAAATAGTCTTAATTGTGTTATCTGAGAAAACCCATTAAGCTTTTTTTATGGAAAAAGAGGACAAGCGACCTAATGTTGAGTGATCACCACCGCCCACATTCTCTTGCTACACCTGAGGAATCACGTTGCCAGCCCTAAGGAGTGTGTACGCGCTTTTTTTGAAGATACCTGTTTCGTGCTGGAAACACCGCACAAGGAAGGTTATTCCACAGCTTTGTTGTGCGTGGAAGAAAGTTCCTAATTTTGTGGCGTCTCATGGGAAGGTTAAATTCGGCGGCAGGAATCAGTTGAAACAGCTCTACGGAACACTCTCATGATAAATGCGGTAGAGGACACACAATTCATTTCATCCTATTCAGCCACCTTCTCAAGAGAGGACTCGATAGAAGGCACAAGTTATTTCCGACATTTGTCGACGATTTTCCGAGAGAGACCTGCATTGCTCGTGTATACAGCATCACCAATGCTACCGTCTGCAAAGCAATGTATGTAGGAGGTATCCCCTTTCTTTTACTAAAATTTTCGGCTTTCTTGTGAGCAATTAATCATGAACAGTAGGTAAGTATTTTCGTCGAACTCTTTCATTTTAAAACTTACTCAAACTTTTTTAATATGAATACATATCAAAGTCTTTTCTTTTTAACATCGGATTGCTGACTGTATTTTTAAGTCAGATTAGTACTGGGTATGCCAGATCCTAGGCTCGTTTTTCAAGATTGCTTTTCCTAAGGACTCAAGAAATAGTGTTTTTAACACAACCGATAGTAAAACAAATAAAATACTTAAATTAACTTAACACGTCTGTATACATAATTGGGTAACTGGATCAAAGTAATAATTAATAAAGTTTTATACAAATTAATAAATCAAGCGTTACTAGCGTAATTCAGTATTCACAAAATGAGATTTGACCTCAGAATAATGAGACCATATTCCAGTTAGTTTTCGTTTCAAACTTTTAATTACCTAAATTCACAATCGGAGTTTGTAGTATACCAAGGCAGTTCTGTGGTTTCAAAGCCGTTTGATAGAATAATAAGACCATTTCGATGAAATAACAATTGTAAACGAATGGGTTTATGAATCACGTAGATTTACTTTTATTTTCATTCGAAATTGTAAACAATTTAAAAAAAGACCAGTTCCAGTGCATGACAAAGTAACTGAAAAAGCAAATTCTAAAGTGGACCTAGATTCAACATCAATAACTCTTTATTTTATGCAGTGACAGTTTACTGTGTTGTGACTTTGATGTGTGATTTTTTGGCGCTAATAATCAACAGTAGATAGTGGTGTGTAATTTTCTTTTATTTAGGAGGTTTTTTAAAAACCATATTCTGTTACTATTTTTAAGTGGACTGTATTTGTGCGTTATAAAACGTTGGTTCAGTGTTTTCCTCCAATATTTTTAGTGACTGACAGAACTAAAGATAAGGTGGTAAAGGACATGCATGCAACTCACTTGTCTCGATGTCTCGAAGAAATTGCGCCGCCACGTGTTCACACAGCACTAAAAATATATATCTTTTCCTACTACGGTTCACTCACTTAGCCGGCCGGCGTTTATATAAAGTATTCTCAAATATCAATTAATTGTTAAAGCACCTTTAATAATTTCTTCTTCAGTAAATAATATGTTGCGCGAGCGTCGAAACGGTTAGACGAATTTTCAGTAAGTGCAGTAAAAAACTGCTCGTGGTGTGATGCGTCGATTAGCAGCCAATTAACCAATCAGGTGCGAGATTGCATCATATTAGGATGTTGGAAAGGGACAAGGTATTTTAAACATAGGTGCAGAATGAGAAAGGATATGGGAGTAGCTCTGCCATGTCACTTCCTAGATTTAATTTATTATACAACTGAACAGATAGTATGACAATTAAGTCAAACAAAAAAATTGAAAAAAAACGTGTCTTGTTCTATGTCTCTTCTTATATCCCCCCCTGTTTTGAGCATTTATTTCTTTCTAGAAAAAGGTGATTCCTACAGTTTCTTTATAAGTATAATTATTATATTATAAGTAAAATAATCATTTTCAGAATTTGTTGAATATTAATTTATCTTGGTGGGTGATAAAACTAATGTAATAATCATACAATTAATATTGTGCCACAAATTGATTTGCAATTTCAATGTGAAATAAAATCTCTGGTCATTTATTTTTATTTCGTTTATTCTCAAATTTGAGTCTGTATATTTAAATGTTTGGTCCATTTTTACAATAAAAATTACAAATTTCCCACGTGTATTTAAAATACTTCAGTTTTATTAAAGTGCAACTAAAGAACTTATTTGTAAAGGCATAATAACCAAAGTTAAAATATAATCGTAAACATTTGCTTAATTCGTGGTTTCACTAAAATAATTTTTCACATACCTTTAGGATAGAGAGAAGGTATTAAGTAAACACTTCAAGGAATTGAGCAAATGTTACCAGAATTAGTTTTCCTCTGCTTGTTTAGTTCTTACGGCCTTATTCAAATACTAAACAGGTACTTGTACGTTAACCTATTTAATTTTTCAGGTTATGGTTTCAGGAATTTCTTTGTATAATGAGTAATACGGCTATTAACATGTTTGAAAAGGTGTTTCTGAGAGAAACTATAGATGATTAAAATGTTTGTAATGGATAGAGCTGAGGCTCTATGTGTCTTGTCTATTTATTCACTGCAACTGCCACAAGAGTGATCTATAATCTTTCTATATCTATATATTCTTTCATCACGCTTTATCTAGAATAAAAAAAAAATTGCCAGGAATATTCCTTTCACCAGGTAGAGGACAGTTAAGACGAAATTCCACCCGGAAGAGTTTTTTTTATTATGAACACAGCAAAGCCTGTCGGGTCAGCTAGTTTCTACTATATATTTAACACAGGATAACAGGGACATTATAACTTTCAACATCTATCAGCCACGTGGGTGACTACCAATTGAGAAGAATGTAAGATAAAGGCATAGTTATGCTCGAATTGAACTGAGTGTATCAGGTGTGTAAAACAAGCCATTTGTTTGCCAACCACTGTCGCCACTCGATGGTTTTACTACATGCACAAGACAAACAAACACAAGCATACGCAAACATACGCATCCTTAACGAAGCTCTATGATTGGTTAACACGGGCGTGTGTTGGCTTGACAGCTCACGCCTATGAAGTTTCGTATTTTTTTAGTTAAACTAGCATATCGATAATGTTTTACTTCATCCTGAACAACCTGACTATACATAAATAGTTTTTTTCAGAAATCTAATCTATATAAATTACTTAAATAGCAATTGTTACGCATGGGATAAAGAATATCGACAAAATATATTTTATTCACATGGTAAGTACGTTATTACAATAAAGAAGAAGCTAATTTCGTCGCAAATGTGAGACGTCGCTCATATTTGCGGCTCGCCTGCCCCGATCACAAATCCTTTCTAATATTTTTAAACTGTTCTGTTGCCTTAACCTTGACTAAATTTGCCAAGCCAAGATGGAATGTTAGTAAATAGATAGAGAAACTCATTTAACATTGTGGTCCTCAAAGCCGCGCTATATATCAACGTCACCTTAATTTATCTCTGCCACTAATCTCACCAACATCTTAACTCCTGGTTTATCACAAGTCTTATATAAGTGAACTTACAACACATTGAAGCAATTCTTCTTTCTTTTGCAATGTAAATATCTCGTCCTGTGTCCTGTGTGTTAACGCTCGTACAAGCAGCACTAATTATAATTTATAAATTCACCCAACATGAAATTCTAGTAAATCGTGAAACCACATAACGTGCAACTTTAATAGTTTTGCTATGTGGTATTTTCACGTAATAATTCAAAACGAGATACGGCCTGCGGTGAGCGCTAAAGTTGTTTATTTTTATTAATATAAGAGCAACAGGCAGCTGATTCATCCGAATAGATTTCGTGGCAAAATGACGATCTAATCGGATCTTGCTTAAAATTTCATGAGTATTAATATTCTGTTTTTGAAATTAGAAATAGCCTATGTTGCTACATATAATATCTACGAGTAAGAGTCTCGTAAACAAAAAGCCGTAACAGACAGACTGAAAAAATATATAATTTTGAAAGGTTGAATTACAAACTATCTGTTTGTTCTGTTCTTCAATTTTATACAAATAGATGACAGCAAAATTGTGTGAAATTGGTGTATAACTACTAGAATCTTATACAATTATTTTGTACGAGTATGTAAAGTTAAATATATTTTATGTATTATTATCGACCCGCGGATTTGTTGCAACATCGCTGTCTCAACCGTTGATAGTTTACCTAACATTAATAAGTAGGTACCTATATTAATTATATAATTTTGCAGCATGAATACATTAAATCATAACCCAGGCGATTACATAAATTGCCACGTTGCTTGTGAGCTGAAGGCAATTGTTCAGCGATCCTGTTAAATTTGCTGAAACTTATGATTGAAACAGCGATAGTGCTGCCAGCTGAATGATTAAGATAATAAGTTTAAAACCAATTAACAGTTATATTATAATTTCTTGATTATTATGTTATTCAGTATAATATATTCTTTACACTGCAGTAAGCAAGATGCAGTGCATTTTTTTCTGATATCTGACATTCTGGAAGCTTGTTGCATTTCAATTAAATAATAATAATTAATAAATACATAAAAGACAAAATACTTGGAATTATTTATAAATTAATCATTTTGTGGTCAAATGATTGCCACAAGTGGTCGACATGTGAATCTCCCGGTGAATCTATGCGAAAATAAAATTAAAATAAAAATACAAAAAATGGTACACAAGAAAAATTTAAAGAAAATGAGAAAGAATGTGTGGAGCCGTCGGCGTGAGTACTTTGTGGTGCCGTCTGTCACCCAGCAAACTATAGCAGCCTAAGCGATCGAGATCTTTATTCGGGCCCAAACATCCAATACTAAGCAACCTACCATGGGCTTAGCTTCCTTTTTTTATACGTGTGGCTGCCACCACGAGCCATCACCCCACCGGGATTTTGGTAGGGTGGTGTGTCGGAATCGAACCGACTAGAACCGGTACTCCTCCTGGCATGAGCGCGGGCATCACCTTATAAATAAACTCTCCATTAGGTGGCGTCCAGGTACACGCGGATGTCGCTCCTTCGAGGCTGACCACTAAGGCGGGTGGATGGGTAAATCCGTCCCGTCCACCCGCGGCCACACTCAGGGCGTGGGCTTAGCCTCCTACTACAAGGAAGTCGCAACCGTGGCATTAGCGTCCAGGAATATTCCTGCATCCATCAGATTACGACTAGCCTCCCGCTCGATACCCCTGGGTCCACGGAAGAAAGCTTCGGTGATTGCGCCGCGATACTGGACGCAAAAAAAGTGCGTACACCTTACATAAAGGACGGCAACGCTCCTGTGATTCCACTGGTGTTGCAAGATAATGTGGGTGGCAGTGATCACTTAACACCTGGTGACTCGGACGCTCGTATTTTTTCCTTCCTTCCTTTTCCTTTTCAATAATTAAAAAACCTCCGCTGCCGCTGATGTCCCTCTTGTGTACGGTATCATTGCACACGTAGACTTCTAGGAAACTCAGAGATTTTCTCAGGTTTGTCTTGACGCGAAGTCTAATAATTCTCGTGGCATTAAACCCAATATTTCAATCATCCCTAGGTGCTAAGTGCAAGCACTTTTGCAAGTTCCATTTCCCAACAATCCATCATCATTCCATGAATACAATAATGTTGCTTATGTTAACTATAAGTATATTTTTTATTAGATTGTGTTAAATCTCATAATGAATTAATACAATAAGATGTAAGCAACAAATATTTGTTTTAACATAAATAATAATACACTGTAATAGTGGAAATAAATTCCACATTCCCACAGAGTTTTAAATTTAATCACAAAAGTTTTGTTCTGTAGGTAATGCAGTCGAGGTACTGCAAAAGTTTTCAGATCGTTCAACTTACTTTTGCATAGTTTTGCACCGGCATTGAAATAACGCACATGATTTTAATGAAATTCACGGGTGAATTTAATTTCACTGCAAATCTCTTGTCACTGAGAACTTTAAAAGCTGTTTTCAAATTTTTGTATTGAATTGTGTAGAACAATGACGTTCTAGAACGTTTATTAAAATATAATTCCTATTATTTATGTAGTTCTATTTTCTAAAAAAAATAACGCACTATTCTCATGGAGGGTTAAAATTAAAATGTAGTAGACAGAAGTAGCAGCAACTATGTCCACCTCATAACTATTTTAAACTGTTTTACAATTTCTTTAAGATTCTTAACTTAAGAAACCTTTGCTTCGCTGTCGACTCTACTCTAGTTAGTTAATTTGCTCCCTATATAAACAATATCTTATCCTAACGCTTTGGACACGGCTCATTTGTATTATGTAAGTTAAATTTATTGTAAATCATCTTTAGTCCAGGTTTTTAAGTTTTCGAATTTTGCAATGTCAGGTAGTGTTTATTCTTAGTTATTGTGAACTCCATTCAAATACAATCATCATCAGCCGGAAGACGTCTTCTACTGGACAAGGGCCTCCCTCAAAGATTTCCACGACGATCGGTCCTGCGATGCCCTCATCCAGTGTATTCCGGCGATCTTGACCAGATCGTCGGTCCATCTAGTGGGCTCCTCACTACCAACACTGCGTCTTCCGGTACGTGGCCATAGATATATACCACGGCCATTCAATAGGTACATCGTATTTGAAAACACGTTCGCAACATAATAACTCATTTTACATATTTGCAATCAAATATTGTATATGGAGATGTTTGAAAGACTTTCATACGCAACATAACTTTCAAAGTGTAAGTAAATTTATAGCTATTTTCAAACCCAAGTTAATGAGCTTCCCTGTTGAATAATCTGTAATGGAATCGATTTTTCATTCACAGTTCATACATATTCAAACGGTCTCATTTCATCGCCTTCGCTGTCGTCGACAATAAACTGCTTTAAAAGCTATCAACAACCTCCTAGAAATAAAAGTAACGTAATAAAATAATGGCTGCCTCGTAATAACTTCACATTGATTTAAATATAAAAATCTGGAATCTTTAAATAAACCTAATAAATTTTTGTATGGATACTCAAATAACTGTTCATAATTCCTATCTACGGTTTTATGTATTCATGCACAATTCTATCAAATACGCGAAACTAAATTGGGAGCCAGCTTTGATATGTAAAATATGCGTTGTTGTTGAAATAAAAGGCGACAAAATTTAGATCTAAACAAGCGCCTATATCTGTCGATAATCCTTGAATTAAAATTCCCTAGCATTCATGTAAAATGCTATGCACACTACCTACCAGTTGAAATATTATTTTCATAGACTATAAAATGTACTATGACACAATGTATGTTTTAACAATTTATTCAACTTTTTTAACAATTTCTTCAGATACTGCAATTCTAGGGCGACCGGAGCGAGCTAGTTTTTGGTGTATATTCTTTCACGTTAAAATTGAGCACACCAACGTGCAATTGTATAATACGACGGAGCATTTACTATTCTGCAATCCTTGACTGACTTATTTCGTACAGAATTTCTTCAAGCTTAGATAATAAGGGCACTATCATCCATTTTCAACAGCACAGTTTTCTGCAACAACACATTTTAGCAAAAGTATCACAATTTTAAAAAATGAAAAATAATATTCAATTTAATTTAATCCCATCAGTGTTATATACTTAGCAGCCACTACTTACTTATTTTACAGTTCCAAAGAGTTTGCACCTCATTATCAATATTTACTGAACGCCTCACAGGGCTGTAAGATTAAGTTTAGTATGTATCGATGTATGGTGTAAGGTATCAACATGCCAAATTATGTTAGAATATTATAGAAAGTAGAGGTTATTTTTTACATTCCCACGGGAACTCTTTAATTTTCCGGGATGAAAAGTATCTAAGATGTTGACGTGGATGTAAGGTATCATCATGCACTATTTCAATTAAATCGGTCCAATAGTTTCAGAGATTAGCTGTACCAACAGACAAATAGACAAACAGACAGAGAAATTCCAAAAAAATCGGGACTTCTCTTCTTACAACCCCCTGACTCGCATTTGATTATTTTGTTTTCTTTGTACAGAAATTTGATCTCTACAGAATTATTATAAGTAAAGATAAGATAGAGATATAGATAATTGATATTAATTTAGTAATAACTAGAATTTATTTAAAAAATAACTAATTGAATTGTACAGTTTCAAGTGTTTTTTAATGAAATTAAGGGACGAGATGAGTAGGACGTTCAGCTGATGGTCATTGATACGCCTTGTCCATTACAATGCAGTGCCGCTCAGGATTCTTGATAAACCCAATAATTCTGGGCGGCACTATAATTGCGCTCGTCAGCCCTCGGCGTCATGTAGACCGTAACACAGTAATGTTTACACATTACTGCTTCACGGCAAAGAAAGGCACAATTTTGGTACCCATAGTCTAGCTGGTATCCTGTGCATAGGAGCCACCCACTGGTGCAAGTGTATTTTATAGTCGGTTTTATTATCTAATCAAGGAGTAAATTTGATGTTTTAAATCAAATATCAGTAGGCCACTTGTACCACAATTGGAACTCAATTTTCTCAAGGCAACGCCCTAAGTAAATTATTAGGGTCCACTGAAGGTACAATCTTATTTAGATAGAGTATTATTTGTACTTAACGTACTTACTTCTTAATGGTTAAAAAAGTTAAAGTACAAATTCAAACGATATATATATATTTATTTATTTAAGTCAGAGTGTTACACATTTAAATAAAAGACTTTTAAAGGATTACGAAATTTAGGATAAAATTAGGATTAGATTTTTGCGTCAATGTTACATTTTTATTTTGACTTCAGAAGAACCCTGAAAACGAGATCTGGAAAGGTCTTGAAACGTTGGGTCAGTTACAATTACACGCGTTTTAATCCTTTAAAAGTGTTATATTTAAAATATTTAAATCAGCTTTACTCACGACAGACAGATCAGTGTTGGAACCGGCTTATTTCGGACCATTCGGAGGTTCTTTAATACTAATGTATCATGAGGAATGCCGATTAAAATAAATAAAGATAACAATTTTTAATTAATCTGTTATATAAGTTACAAACAATGCAAAAATATAACTAGAAATTAGATATAGTGTTTTGTTCATTGTGTTTACATTAACAAAAATAATTATAAATAAATAAAAAAAAAACGTAAATTGTAGCAATAATTCTCTGGAGTATCCAATCAATTAGATAAATTACCGAGAATTACCAGATTCGCAATAACCGGGAGAAATTGAGCTTTATTGATCAGTATTGCCATTTGCGAATTCAATTTCCCACTAATTACGTTTTGTATATTAAGAAAGGATGGTAATATCTGACACGTCAGTTACGAATCTCAAAGATTTGTAAAAACAAGTTTAATCGAATTGGAGGTAACAAACAACTCCGTGATATCAATTATTATAATGATATCAATCTTATACATATAAAATTATATCGATTTAACCACGATTCGAACACGATCATTTATATTCATAAAATGAAAAAAAAAAATTATTAGTTCTAAGTATATTTTATTCAAATAATTAAGTAAGTAACGAGAGTAAGAAATACTCTTTCTCAATCAATCTGTGTCAATCGCTCTCTCCCTTGAACAAAAACCTCCTTCTCTTCTTGAATAAAAACGTCTCAAATTTTCGTGACACTCTATTGCGCTTCATTCGTCAAAAGATTACCCTCATGCACTTAAAGTAGTTTCACTTCAAAAAAACTGGCTTAAACTTCTCTATAGAATATGGTTCTAAGTAAACCAACTGCCAGTAAAATAATGAACTACGAGTATAAATATATTCTTTTGTTTAATAGTTTCATTTTGGTAGAGATGAAATTGAGTTTGTCTGTTGTGTAGAGCTCATTTTATCTAATACAACATTACTTTGAATGTGTTTCTTACTTTGTCTCTCTTACAAGGAGTCTCTATCTCTCTGTTTGATCGATAGCACCGGAGATTGCCTGTCAGGATTACCTCTACGATGGAGTCACGGGTTATTTGGCAGTTAAAGTTGTCAGGAACCAAATGGAGTGAACGAAACTATCTGACTTGGTAACAGTATGAAGGACAGCTCATTTAACAAAACTTTATTATTGTCCTCATATTTTCTTCAAATAAAATATATACTTTTGAGATATGGCAATAAATGGTGGAACTATATTTTTTATGAATCTATAGTCAATAAACAAAGATCTTGACACTATACTATACATACCTAAAAAGAGTGATACAAAAAAAAAACAATATTTTATAAAAATTATTTGAGTAGTTACAAGTAAGAAGGCGATTTTTTATACTCTTTAAATAAAGAAAACATTTACTAAAAAATTAAAGAATAGGCCTCACAAAAGTATTGCAAATGTATTTTTTTTATTAAAGTGAAGAATATCTAGCAATTATGTTGATATGTTAGGGGGAAACAGAAAATCTTAGACATATATATTCAAATCAGACTCACGTAATCCTGAGGGTGTACTTGCTTTATATTATATAGGGCCGTACAGCTAAAAAACTACATTCAGCGTATTTTTCATAAATATTACATATATATTATGTTTCGTAAATATTATATATATATATTATAAGTTTAAATTTTATACGTAGGTATAAGTATATAAGAATTTATACGTAATAAGGTATATATATTAGAAAAAGATTTTTTTCTGTATCTATCTGATTATTCTGAATAAATGGAGAGTATACAATAGATAATTTTATGTTACTATCACGAATTAGGCAAATACCTGTAAACGTGTTAACAATTAAAAATAATTACATAAATTTAAAATACACCAACTAAAATTATATCCAAAATACTATAAGCCAAAACTGATACAATTTTCAAAATACACAAATATGAAGCACAAGATAAGCTAAATCGTAGGCGTCGAAAAATATAAAGACTGTTAGAAAACATTTCTATACAGTTATAGATTTTGCTAAGCCATTACATGTTATATCCTAAAAGGAAAAACATTAATTATTCCAACAATTTCTTTTCACCACTTGGTCGTTGTAATATAATGCTCGGTGTCAAGGGTTGTAAAGTAAGAAAAATGCTAGATACATAGTTCTAGTTGTAGACTTGCGTAATTACTATTTCATTAAAATAGGACAACTGAAATATAGGATTCTTGCTGTTACATTGTAGTTTCATTGATGATAAAGATAATTTTATTTTATAGAATATTACTAACTAATACAAAATCTATGGTACAATACATATAGTAAGTACAATAAATATATTCATCGCTGCCCACACTCTCATACAACACCAGAGGTATTAAAAACACCGCTCTTTTTAAAGGTCTGCTGAAAACAAATGCATGTTGTGTTTTCAGATATTATATGAGATGAAGCAACACGTAAACAATGTATAGAGTACTTTAAATATAAATTTTATTTTCAGTAGAACAATGATTTTTATTCAGCACTTTGGTATTTTGATACACTTGTACTTCTAAAATACTGTAAACAAAGGAGACATTTTTTTTTGGGCCTACTGGATATGGTGATGTTTATTAATCGTATTATGCTAGTAAAATTGTAATTAATTTATTATTGTCAACAGGCCATATTTTGTTGTAAAATCTAACCGGACTCATTAAATTATAATAAAAAGGCAAACGCTTGATACATTTCCTGTATACAGTAATCGTCACCATGGCAATAAAAAGCGTACAATGAAACATTTGTGACATTCATGTGAGAAAATAAAAATATTACTGCAAAATGTGGTGGTAACAGTGATTATCGGCTTTTGAAAAGTAACAAATATGTATTGGATCCATGAACCTCATTTCAATTATTATTTTAGAGATTATACTAATTTAGCATTAAGTACATAGTTTAATATAACCGTGCAATGGAATAAAGTAACATAGACAAAGTCTATATCTGTGAACTGTGCATCTGTCATTTTGATTTTTATGTTGTCAAAACAGAATTCCGTATTCTTCGTTTCTTTCGAGTTGCGTGAAAGTTTTCTTTGCATTATTATAATTATTAAATTTATTTCATAGATTTAAATATCGCATTTACAGCATATTATACTCCAGAGAGTCGTTGTGTAAATTGTGCAGTACGTTCATCGTAATGTGCGAAAACATTAATTAGTGTCTGAGATACCAGAAGACTTGAACTGGGCCTCCGGAGAATACAAAATTTTGTTCAAACTAAGAACCTTCTTCGGGGTAGGATACAATCAAGGCACACAAGTAGAAAAACTTATCTGGTTGACCCATCGATTTCTAATACTCGAGCTGATCTTGCCGGTTACTGTTGCAATGGTTTGGTGGGTAAACATTCTGTTGGTTGCTGTGAACATGAAATGTCTGTTGGATGGTATTTAAGGCAGGGCATCAAGATGAGACCGAGCCCCCTGCATCGTTTCTGGATGAGATTCTAATTATAAAAGATGAATTTAAAAATGATGATGACTAATAAATATTTATACTTTATAAGCAACGTGTTATTTCTTCCTATGATAAATAGTGTACAAAACCTTACCTCAATAGTATTTACTTATTTTATTAAGACACGACTTTGAAATTACAATTATGGTTGTTAAGTATTTTTGGCAAGGTTTTGTGGTATAGTGGTTATGTTGATTGCCCTGACTGCTAAACTGAAGTATTGGGGTGTCGGTGTACACACGCCTGGGACTATTAATATACTAGTGTGATGAACATTTGTGTTCTGTGCATCATTGTAAACCATCTTTTATCAGCTGTATCCTTACTCTTCCTACAGGCTCTGTTTATTTTGATATCAGATAGTACTGCTTACACTCCTACTTTATTTTGGCCGTTTCTGTTTTATGTCTAGATATTACGTAATAGCTTATTAATAACATTTATATATGATTTTTAGGTTATTTTGACGTTCACATTTTGTCGTATTTCTCAGTATTCCGGTTAGACCATTTCTAGATAAATATACCATTGTAATCTAGAGATTATAAGGAATAAATCAATATATTTTTCATTACTATACATCACATTTCGTGGTAGGCCTATTCCTCGAACAAAAAGAAATATCTCCTTTAAATCTTAATTAAATTACTTATTATGTTATTGTGACAGTATGTATTTCTCTTTGTATTTCGCTAAGCAACCACGTATTTTTGATATTCAGTGTAACAAGCCTTTTTAATTAAAATGTTCTTGATTACATATAAATCTATGAATCTATGAATCTATGAAAGGCAATTTTTGCAGGCAAATTGGTATTTTATTATAAATGCGGACATCATTCCCACAAAAGAAGAATGTACTTTTTGCAGACGATAATAATTTGTACACAATTTATGCTTGTGTCTTATGTTGAAGGTGTTGTCACTTCTCTTTCGAACTAGTTTATGTTCTGACGGACAGGCATTGAATTCACATATATATATTTATAAGTAACCGTTAAAATGTGTGCTTTAAAACTCCCTGAGGGATAATCTTGATATAAACTGATAAATTGATCGTACCGCCCCTTTTTGTAAAGCAAAGATGCTGTTGATATTAGCTGCATTTCCTCAAAGCAGAATACCATAAGACATCATACTATGAAAATAGCTAAAGTACACCAATTAGGGCATTCAACATTTGTGAGGTGTCTAATCTTCCTTCATATGCAGCAAAGCTTAACTTTCCAGCTAGCAAGATATATGCCTAACCCATTGAAGTTTCCTATCGAATGTGAAGCCCAGAAACACTGTGGAATCTACAGTTTCTATCGTCTCATTGTTCATTACTAGTTTGGGCAATCAATAACTACAGCAATAGAATAAGAAATTGAAGATAAATTTAAATTGATTTCATTGACAAATCAGTAATGATTAACTTTGATGTTTTAAAAAAACATTTCAAGCCGTGAAAATCACAATTACTTAGAGAACGGTAAAGATATTTGAAAGAATATTTCTCGTCATACGTTTCTTTGAAAGGATATTTTCCCCAGGAATATCAAGTTAACACATTCTCATAAATAATTCGACAGTAAAATGGGCTTACTTTCGATATAAGAACCAACACAAAGAAACAGCTATAAATTAAATATAATTTGTAATAAAAAATTTCGTAAAATTGCTCGTGTTTCGAGTCTTATATTTTTGACAAGGGAATACAATTATTGTTTGCTTAAGTAAGCGTGAAATATTGCGAACCAAGGGAAAATTTTGTATAATCAAATCTTTATTAAAATAAAACTTCGTATACCTAAAACCAATATACATAATTATCAGAGGTTGTCTAGTGGTATTTTTATCAACAGATCTTTATTGATATCCGTGACTTAAAGGGAATGTGTTTTTCGCTGTTTCTGTTTATGTTTCTAACTGAAAGTGATAATTATTATTTCTCTCACAACTAGAGTTTTCCTAGAGGTAAGTAGTTTTATTAATAGAATTTCATACAGATGCTCACAAAAAACTAAAAATATGAGACGGTAAATACACTAAATTAATAAAAAATTTACTCCACGAACCTGTTGGTCACGAGGCATACATGTCTGGGTGTACTTTGTCCGAATACTAGGAGAGAGACGGGTACCCTTTCTTCTCTTTAATATTATCTATTTCACATATAATATTTTTTCAAGGTTTTTAAAAAAAATAAGTTAAATACTGAATTACTTACCGAGGGAACAGGCTGTATGCCGAAAATAATTCTCACCGATAAATAATTTTATATAATACTAGGGGACCCGACAGACGTTGTCCTGTACACACGTCTTAAATTTGAAAAATCGATCCAGCCGTTAGGAGGAGTTCACTAACATAAAAATGAGCAGGATAATTATATTATATGGACGGAATTGAGGATCTAAACCAATCTCAAATTCACTGGAACACACAAAAAAATCATCAAAAGCTGTCCAGTGGCTTAGGAGGTTGTTCAGTTACAACAGACGCACAAAGTAAATATATATATTAAGATATAACAAAATAAGAAATGTCTCATAGTAGGAAACAAAAGGTAAGAAACAAATATAAGTTTAAAAATTGTTAACGACTGCGTGAATGCTAGATTTCAACGATAATATGCGAGCATACTAAGAAGTGCTTGTAATTCTTGCGGATTACGGTTATTCTAGAAAATAGATCGCATTTCTAAGCCACTTTTATCGTATTAACATTAGTGAAAGGCTTTGGAAACTTACGAGGAACATAGGTTAAGTACTATTTTATACTTTTAAGACGTACTATATAATCGGTGGTTATCTAGTCCCGAAATATTTATATTTTAAATTCAAAACTATTTTATTTCGCGAATTTTCCTTTCATTTGAAAAACTTAACTACTGGATTGGTGCCATGATTTAATATTTCAAATATAAAAATATATTTATCGCGAGAAATAGTAATATTCAATATTTACAGTACTGCATTTAAAAAAAAATCATACCATTAATCAAGCATTGGTATACAGAAGTTACCATTTTGGTGAAGTATAATTGATGAAAAATGGCCACACGAACTTTACAATGTTATAGTGACAAGATAATTTAAGTGACCTTAATCCGATAAATTAAAAAGATTCTCATGAAAACGGGTACTGCAACTTATTACTAGGCGAGCATTGGATCTGGATAAACCACGTCTCCTAGCTATGATTGGGCCTTTTAGAATTGTTACCAGACATACTCTTCTTTAAACTACACTATAATATTATAATAAAGTAACTTCAACTCGAGTCAGAGAATAGAAAGGCAATGTGCAGACTTGATTATTCCTATGTTATATTGCGTATAATATGTAGAAATAAAAAACATTAAAACCAACAAAATGATTGGATTATTAAATATATTGTTTATATGATTGTTCATAAGCAAACCAAACAAAGCATTATAGATAAAGATTGGTCATACATACAGATAATTCTGATTACTAGCATAACCAGCATTTGTAATGTCTTAATAATGTAATTAATAGCTATTTAAATTTTAAATGTGGTAATTTTTGAGAAAAAATATATTTAAGTTACTTTACTTGTCTTAATATATACATAATATATTTGACGTCAATTCCTTTTTTTGTAACTTGAAGAATATTGATGACACCCATGTTTTTGTTCTGAACAATCATTAAAAGTTTGAAATTAATATTTCAATTTAAATACAATAATACGTTATTGTTACATAAATATTTAGTACCTACTTTGTGTTTCAAATGAAGCTCATAATGTGTAACTGTCGCTTATACTTATGTGTGGCACAAAGCTGATGCAAACATGATTGCATGAACACGTGATGTAAGTAAAGTCCATCGGGAAATCATACAGACTTGAAGCCTCAAAGAAAGCTTGGTTTTGTGATGAAGAGTACCGTGAAGGAAGACGTTGGTTTTTATATTTTCGTAGAAATATGCAAAACGAGTTCTTCAAATAACATACTAATATCAAATAATGTAGTACTAGAACAGTATACATAAGTCATTTGTTTTATACTATCTGACCCGGCAAAAGTTGTTTTGCAATGTAAATTATTTAAGTATTATTGTGTTCAACTGGTTTTTCTGTGACTTACTTTTTATGGCCGACTACCACGAAAAAGTTCTTTAATTTTTCGCGTTGAAATAATAAATATAATATTATACATATATATTATAATAAATATAATAATAGTTATTTTAATAAGCCTTAAACACTCTCAAAAATTTTTTTCTATTGGTAACAGAAATTTTAAAATCGGTTCTGTAGAGATCCAGAGAGTATCATTTTTAGAGAGTATTTTATTTTTTCGGAAGAATTTCAATATTATTATTTTGTTATTGGCGACAGAGACGAGTCCAACAAATTAAAAATTATGGAAATCAGTCCAGCCGTTCTCCAGTTATATGTGTTCGAATTACTATATTGTGTAATACTTGCAACTTCGTATTTTTTATGATGATCTCATGCGTAATGTGGCATTAACAGAAATATAAATAGAAGAAGTAAACATTATTATTTGAAAAATTATGTATTCCTTTATTTTCGACACTGCTAAATATTATTTAACTATGAGATTTTTGTCGGTGCTCTAGGGACTAACATATCAAATTAGAAAATATAAGAAAAAGGAAAACAAAGAAATTATTACATCTAAATAATATAGGTGTTAGGTTAAGTGAAAGAATTTATATTAATATATATGTCGCATATGATAAAAACAGCGATTTTGATAAAACTCGGAAGATGTTAAAATAACAACACGATTTTATAATGTTGTAAAGCAAGAAGCAAGCTAGTGATTTGACCAAATGCCACAGTTGGTTCCGTGAAACGACAATGAGTGACGCGACAAGAAGAACTTAGGCGCGAGGCGAGCATTAGTCGTGTGTCATACCCCGACACAGACAGGTAAGGTGGAATGTAATGTTTAGAGAAATGATAAAATCTGTTGTACTTTTAACATACTCCGTGATTTGATCAAATCACTTAGGGAATTGACCAAATCTCTGTTATTATCATTGTCCTGGGACATATAGATATGCCAAACAGCATACTTTACTGAATTATTCTATTTTTTAATTTCGAAAACGCAATAACTATAACAAGTTCCTTATATTTTACGTACTGAAACACAGGCAATAAGAAATTAGAAAAAGTGTGTTTCAGATCCGACGCACGACTTGAGTTTACTCCTCAAGAGCGATTGTCTTCGAACAGGTACTAAACAAAATCAAGTCCAGTGGAGTCGGTTACAAACAGACATACAGCAGAAGCTAATAAAAGCGTATTAATTAAAAATAAATAAAGATATTAAAAAAATAAAATAATAGGTAAGGTTAAGAATTGTCTATTCGGCGTGAAATGCGCTTTATTTACTCTCCATATTAAATTAAACATTTAATTATGTACAGAGCTCATATAAATTTGTATGAACTATATTGATAATTCAATACCAATACCATACATGTAATGACGTTCTATACATATGGACATATCATTCGCAGTCTGACAACGGCAAAAGTGTGCTTAAAGACAATCTAAGCACACTTTTCTCCTTAGTCGTGTGTCAAGTGTGCGTCAAACAACAAGCCTAAGTGTGCACATAAATAAACATACAAACTTTCCTCTTTAGAATATGAAAGATAATTTTGACTAGAAACGTAAAAAATATCCGACTGAACAAATTTTGATCGGAAAATAAGGACAGACTGACGAACGTAAAATTTATAGCAAACCTCTTTTTGGTCAGGGTTTAAAAAAATACCTAAATGCTTATCCACCGATGTCACTGTCCAAATCGGGTTCTAAATTCAAAATACGCAGCTGAAACTGAAATAGTGTTTATATTGCTGCGTATGGACCAATAATAATTTAAAAAACTGGAGTAAACGCAGAAATGTATAGACATAGCAGTCGAAGCTTATTATGGTGTCTTTTCTATGAGGTGCATTGTTTACATGTATCGAATGTCATTGAATACATGTCATATTAATGTATGAATTGTAACTTACTTAGTACCCACGTGCTTAACAGATTTTCCGGCACTATTATTTTATCCACATTCTTCCATAATTTATAGAATTTCTTAACTTTATAAAAGTATAATAATAAATCAATTTCAATAATATAATAAAGCTTCAAAATATAAGAAAAGAAGAATGATGTTTGCTACCCATATAGCAATACAACTAATATAGGGACCGAGAGTCTAGACTGTCACGTCAACTGAAAAGTGAAAGGTGCGCGAGAAATGATGCGCACCAAAAACCTTACTATCCCATTTGATGAGTAGGTTTTACTCTGCAAATTTTTCTCATACCGAGTGCCTTATATGAAAATCGATTCTTAAGGAGTAAACTTCAATAATGAAACTTACACACATACAGCATACTCTGTAAATAATATAAATAATAAAAGATCAGGGTGGCCACGTGCTGGTAGAACTAAAAAGGCTTTAAATGCTGTGAAACTGGAACTCGCTGAAATCCTATAAGGAGACAAAAATAAATTTATGACGGGGAGAAAAGAATTCAGCCAAAGTGTGTCAAGAGACTGATCTTTAGATCGTGTTTGGAAATATGTTAGCAATCACTCAAGAAAAATATACCTTGGACTTTCCGGGAAGACTGCACCTGGTCTCAATGCACGAACTACCCATGCTTGGCTGTTAGTCAACGTTTCAGATTTTATAAAACATTTCACAGACAGATGTTTGAGTTTTCTTTACATTACTTCGCATTGATTGTAATTAAAATAATTTGCATAATTATGAAGTTGTAAATATTGCTTTAAAAGAGTGACAATGAGTTTCTTGCCACTTCTCATTAAACGTCAACCTCTACCAGAGTATATTTCTTCTTTATTTTCTTATCTTATCGCTTAATGCTCAGAATATTAATTTAATTAATTAGGCTAAAAACAACTTTAAGACATACTTTAAGATTTAGTACAGGTATTATGCGTTTCAGAATTTATCTTTAAAATAATTAACATATAAAGTACTCGAACTAAGAGGGATAGTATTCAGTAATTCAAGGAATCTAGTAACTCTCCCCTCCCTTCTCACCTCTTTCCGATAACTAATACTTTAAAACTGGGTTTAATTTGCGGTTGAATTAAATTTCCCCAACGGGAATTAAATCTCCCCAACGGAAATTAAACTTTTTTGCTCCAATGATATAAATTCCAATTATTTTATTGAGGAGCACGAAACTATTGCATGAATAATAATAAATGATTATGATATTATGGTATGAATTGATGCTTTGAATACAAAATATTTTAGTCTAAATTATATTTTTGTAAGTCACGTATTTTCCAAGCCGTTAGAAAATGATAATATATTATTTATTTATTTATCTTATTGTTTTTTAATATATTTTATTTACACCCATTCTTTAAATCCTCTATTAAAGATTCTAAATCAGTTAACTTATTGCCAACATTAAAACACCCAATGTCCTAATAACAATTACATTATCCAAATGAGTGTTGTAATGAAATTCAGTACAACATTACAACACTCGTTTGGATAATGTAATGGATACTTGGACTAGATTTTTTAATGTTATCAGTAAGCTAACTGTTTCAGATTCTTAGAGGATCCTTATTATGGGTGTAGATAAAGTCTTGTATGCAACAGTTGATAATTAGGTATGAAAACACTCATGTGATACTAAAATCATAATATACCAGATAAACCCACATTCGTGTTTTAATACCCCTTAATCAACAGTTGCTTAAATAATTATTATTCATCATGTCATGTTTTTCCGCACTAAGCAACTTGGTTTAATTCACTCAAAAATTTAAATAGCATAATTTTTATGCTGCATTGGTCTGGCAGTTTTGAATCCGCTTAGTATTTCCTTCAAAAACAAAATAATAGTTGAGGCAAGCTTAGTAGCTTATCAATTTTAGAGCGAATTGAGCACACAAACTAAAAGCTTTCTACTTAATTAAATTACCTCAAGTAATCCGTCCATTAGGGTGAAAATACAAGCTATATATTATAATAATATGGGACGTGAATTATAATGAGATATTAAAGCAAGCGATGTCATTTCCACATCAACATTACACGTGATCTGATGTGGCTGACCGCAGGTCACACACACACATTACTGTGCTCAATGTAGATTATTATCTAACGGGAAGACTATAATTATTTGCATTATTGTATGTTTGATAAATGAAAAATTTCACTGTTATACCAATTATACTGCTTCTTCTCACATGTTCTTTTTGATGTCAATCTATAAAAAAATCGCCTATAAGAAACTTACTATTATAAGATATATTGTAATCATATTTTTAAATATAGCTCACGTGATAGATTTGATTGTACATAAATAATTAATTTTGTCAAACAACTTATTTGATGTGTCTGTTTTCCACAAAACAGTGAATACCTAGCTGTACATATTATGTCCTTTTAACATGAATGACAAGATATTAATTATTATTAATGACAAGTAAGTTAATTTACCAAATGTAACCTAGTAAGATAATAATAATAAACTTTTTGCCCTCAGAATTCCATTAGTTTTCGTTGGTAGATAATTTGGCAATGAACCAATCGAGCCATGCGTAACTCGATTCAGTAAAAATTTAACGAATGCACTGCTGACGAGCACTGACTGACTTGTTATACTAAGCGTAAGTGACAAAATGGTAGCTGGTTACGTTACCGACTACGAGGCAATAACAAGATGCTACAAGCTACAAAACAAGGCGCAATAGTTTCTTCTAAGTCATATGCCTTATATCACTACCATGCTGTATAGTCTTTAGTGAATAAATGAAATTTAATAGACAGATATGGATTCATAATATTTATAAGTGTTGGTAGATTTCTAAAACTACGTCGGAAAAAATTAACACTTAGATACGTCTTCTAAGCATACATTCAAGAGTGTGAAGATACAACAATATGAAGGAAGCCTGTATATTATACCACTTCAAATACGATTTACGATTTTAGTATACAGTAAATATTATTTATGCTTGAAAGAAATTCAAAGCTGTCATGTGCTAAAAAAGTGCAACTTAGTAGCTGACTTACAATAAGATAATTAGAGTTTTCTCTAAATTACAGAAGAAAATCTGCACATTGTCAAGAACCCAAAGAAAGAAAATAGTTATAAGTGAAAATCGGCAAACTTGCCATAGATGTGATAACAAATAGTAAAATAATCTATATTTTCATTTCAAATTCAATTTTATAAGTCTAAAAGAAAAACTTTGAATAATCTTCCCAGGGTAAACTGCAATTTCCATTAAGGAAGCTTTAATTGAACCACAAATAAAACCCAACAATAAAACACTTAGTGGCCCGTCGTTGTCGGAGAGTAGCGCAGGAAGAGGACGACCGCTGGATTGTTCAGCTCGACTCATTACACGAATAATTAGTCGTTGCTTAGTAACTGGAGAGTTCGTTATTAGTCTCATTTAATCGTCAGTCAAATTCATCAATACTAATATAAGCTAAAATTGCGCTGGGTTGGTAGTTACAGTAGTTACGGTAGTTAGATGGAGTTTAAGGTAAGTAAATTACTGTTTAGACATTCGATACAAATACGCATTTTATTTCGGACTATTCCGCAACTTTCCGTTTTATCAACGTCTTCTTTACTTCTTTTGACGGCTTAAAATAGGCCAAGCTATATTAGAACTAACTATAAACAGATAACGGTTATGTTCTAAGCCTGAAATTGGGATACAAATATAAATTAATATCCCTCTGGAGTCGTCATAGATGTAAGGACGATGCTGTTTGGTATTCCCGCTAGTGTTCTAGAAAAAGAAATGCTTTGAAATGTGTTCACTTAAAACGTGACTCAGCAAATATAAAGAATTCGCTCTGTGAACGTACGATACATAAAATGGAATCTGACAATTTTGTAAATCTACAGTTACAATTTGATACTGATGTGAATTTATAGTATTTCATATAGTTGCAGTAGTTAGTTCGTGATACTCAAAAAATATTGAGTTAATTAAAAGTCAAAGTTCCTTCACTGGAAGCTATTACACCAAGAACGCACGGTACGATCAAACGTCGTATCCTCTCGACATAGAGCATTAACATTACGAGCTGTTTCTATGTTTGACATCTTTACTATCGCAACAATCCAGTCTTGTACTGTATATTTTAAATCTAGAATATTCGAGGTGTCTTGTTAAAAATGTTCCTTTTCAGATCTTGCCAAGGAAGTTTTATTTTAATTCAAAGAAGCCAGTACGCCAAAACAGCAATTTGAGTCCCTAGTGTAAAATAAGTAAAAATGTGTGTGTACTTATGTAGGCACCTAAGAAAATATACTTCCTTGGCCTAACAAAGCAAAAATCCTTAAAATTATTTATTCCTCGTGCTATTCTATGTTTGTAGAAAGAACAATATTGTAAAAATCTTGCAACGATGGCTTTGACCATTAATTATTAAATAACTGTACGGGCTTGAACCCTTTGCCTATCCTTATAATGGACGAAGAAACAAAAAAAACTTAACGAATGTCGCAAACGTCAAAAATTTTTGGAACCAACTTCACCCTATTACTTTTGTGTTACAGTGATGGGCGCGCATCTTAAAATTTCACTCTCATCATATTTTCATAACGCGCCTAAGGAAGTATAACTTCAAAAAACAAAACATTAAAATTAATGTAATAAGTAAATATTTTTTTTTTGAGTTAAATATGCTCATACAAAGAAAAAGTCATATTTATTTCTTTCGTCCTGAAAGTACTCAACAAGCCTTCAAAAGTATTCTCCTTGAAAATTTTAATAGCTGATTTTTTTTTTTAAATTGATTTATTATTGAGACACATTCACGAAGGTTAGAAACCAGGCGCAATAATAGAGTGTAAGGATATTTTATAAAATAACATTAACATTATTTTCATGACTTGGAAATATCATAATAAAAAAGTTTGCACTCTCCGGGATGTGGAACCGGGACTCCTAGTAAGTAATTCATAATATCAATATCAGCTGGACCAAGGGCTCGTCAAAATTCGAAATAGTACAGAAATTGTGTTGCTCATAACAATATTAATAGAACCTAGGATAGTAATCAAGCAATCCTTTTACACCTGTGTCCTATTCTGGTACAAACAACTCGAGAACTACATAATATTCGTAATTGAGTCAATTTTGGTAGAGCTTTGTATTCATGGAAATTTGATCAGAGTTGAGGATGTATTGGATCGCATAATTTCTTATTTAAATATTAAAAACATTTATTAACATTGTTCAGTGACACAACGTTTTACCATTTACCATCACTTCGGTTAATATGAAGAGAATAAATAATTTTTCTGAAACTCTTTTAAAAAAATATTTCTATTAACAGCTTCAGCATTTTGCATTATATTATTATGAAAAGTGATGCATCAAAAATTATCATCTGAATCAAAATCTGACTTGGGGAAATGAAGAAAGATAAAGTAATAAGATCGTAGAGAACCTCAAATATTCCATTGATTATTCAACCTAGTGACAATTTATAAACAAAATTTATATTACTTTCTGATAATTAGCCACTAGTGGGAGGCTACTTTGCACAATATGCCGGCTAGTTTATGGGTACCAAAACGGCGCCTATTTCTACCATGAAGCAGTAATGTATAAACATTACTGTGCTTCGGTCTGAAGGGCGCCGTAGCTAGTGAAATTACTGGTAAAATGAGACTTAACATCTTATGTCTCAAGGTGACGAGCGACGTTGTAGTGCCGCTCAGAATTTTTGAGGCTTTTCATGAATCCTGAATGGTACTGCATTGTAGTGGTCAGGGCGTATCAATTATCATCATTTGAACGTTCTGCTCGTCTCGTCCCTTTTTTTCATATAAAACACTATACACATTGTGGATATTGTAAATATGAATTTTTCAAATTTAAATAAAATTATAGTCATAATAGTTAACAATGAAAGCGTTAGAAAGTGTTAGTGTCTCAATATAATATTTACACAATAGGAATCTGCAACAATACTGTAAAATAATTTCCAAATATTTTACTATTTTAACACAATGCCGCCACGTCGTTCAAAATTGAACATCCGCAGACAGAAGTCCATTTGAAAATAGAATTGAAACACGGTGTGTCATGGTTGACTAGTAGAGGCTTTATTAATAGGCCCTTCCCGTCTGCGAGTGTAGTTATCAAAGTTTCCCGGTTAGCTAACTCAAATAGAACCTCATTATTCTGACGCCCAATCTCCATTTGTGAATTCGAACCATGAATATTGAATTGCGCTCATTAAATTCCATTTTCTAAAGCTCATTTTGACTTTGAAATTTTGGTTGAAATTTCATTTAATTCACTGATGATGTAATATTTATAATTTCTTCTGTCCGTTAGGTTCTAAAAAGTTGTAGGAATTATTTGTTAACATTTAAAGCGTAAAATTTATATAAATTTTTTGTAGGTGTCCATATAAAAACCAGGTAATAATTAATAGAATATTCGAAAAATTTGCATTGAAAACCATTCAGTAGAGGTAGTTCAGTTACAACAGACGCACAAAAGAAATATATATATTAAGATATAACAGATTTCCATCTATGTATTGACTCATCACGATATCTCAGAAACCATAAGAGAAAGAGATTTGAAATTTGGTAGTAATATTCCTTTCGCCGAGTTGACCGTAGGTTACCTAAGAACGGATTTTAGGAAATTTTTATCTGTAATATTTTTTTTATTATAAAAAAAAAACAACGTCTGTTGGATCGGCTAGTTCTTAATATAAGTCATAATACTTTCTAACCGGAAAATAATTTTATAGAGAATTTTCGTTTGCTAATAGTGGTTCTTCGTCACAATTTCAAACTATCTGCGTACAAATAATTAATGTTTTGTTTAAAACTCAGAAAATACTACATGTTATTTTACACATTGAGGCATTCTGCAATTTTTTTCATGACAGCGTAGATCTGAGGTTTACCAGCGGATAAAAAATTCACATGACTTTTAAAATCGGTTAAATAGGCTTAAAAGTGGTATTTTTTTTTTATTTATCTAATGTTCAAAGCTGTATCGAAATACTTACGAATCTGTAAACAATGCAAAACACAGACAAACATTTAAAAAATCTTTGGAATTTGTTGTAATAATTCTCTGATATAAAATTCGTATTAATCTCGACTTATGAAAGATTTATTGCTGCAGTCCGTCTAAAATATTGCTATTGATGATCCGCGGCTGAAACATAAATCTCTGAGTGTCAAACAGAGTATCCTATAAATCTGTTCTATAATAGGGTGTAATAAATAATACCAACCTGTACTTACTCGTTATTAGATAAAAAAAAAGTGTGTGTGCTCTTAAACACTCTCAAAACTTATGTACGCACGCAAGAAGTTATATTTCATTGGAGTAACAAAGCAAAAATCCTTAAAATGATTTATTCCTCGTGCTATTCTACGTTTGTAGAAAGAACAATATTGTAAAAATCTTGCATGGATTCGATGGCTTTGACAATATAATATTAAACAACGAATACGGTTGTATAGTATTGAACCCTTTGCCCATCCTACTAATGGATGAAGAAACTAAAAAAAGAATAACGAATGTCGCAACCGTCAGACAATTTTTGTAACCAACTTCACCCTGATACTTTTGTTATTTTATAAATTCACATCAATATAAAATTTTAAATGTAGATTTTGAAAATTGTCAGATTCCATTTTATGTATCGTGCGTTATAGTGGAATGTATGTTGTAGTTTCTGTAGGTAATCTTAAATAAATAAATAAATAAAAAAAAATATTAATATGATTTCCCAAAAAAAATAATCATCTTCTAATTTTTCTATAGCAATATATATATTAAGTTTCAGATATATAGTTGAAGGAAGTTACCTCTGTGGATTATAGGGTATTTTCTTAGACTGGGTATATGTAATTTTATTCAATACTGTGACAGTGAAGTCAAACATACACACAACTGTAAAGATATTCAACGATTGACTGTACAATTGACCAGACTAGGCTGTGACCCAGTCTTAATAGACCCTCCAGAAAGAACAAGAAGAAAGAAAAGAAGAAAAGTTTGAGAGTAGTTATTACTTTCACCTAAGTACTTATTAAAGCTCGATTTTAATTATCACGGAGAACCAATTATTGTAGTGTCATCGGTCCTAACGTTACACCACATAAACAGATGCAAGCGAAGCTTATTATAAGGCGTCTAATAATCTTCCTAGAGCTTTAATTTTAATTTCCGCCGGGAAACATTTAACTTAACCGCAAATAAAATCCTGAAATAAAACTCTTAGTTGGTCGTCGTCGGAAATAGGTTAAAAGAAAAGGAAAATCTTTGGATCCTTTGAGTTGTTAATTTCGTCTCATTAAATGGGTAATTAGTCGTCACTAAGAAGCAAGGAAGTGTTCTCCCTTTCATTATTTTTATTCATTACAATTTCAGAAAATTATTCGTGAAAGCAGTAACAGTAATATATGTTCAAAATATTTTTGTAATAACAGTATGAATTTCGCAATATTATGAAAATAGTTAAATCTGCTCCCTAGTGAGTGAGTCCTTCGAATAGGTAAAAATCAATGAAATTTTAAATTAACCAATCTCTGCACAAAATAAAAGTTTGTTAAATAAAATATATTTCAATACACTTTAAACACACTTTGCGGCGCTAACGTGCCGCTTCCTACCCGCGCGGCGATTGCAAATACTTGTATGATTTTGAAGTTAGATTCTGCAGTTCTGACTATGCATTAAAATTAAAATTAAATTTTATTCATTATTAGGGTTTGTTACCAGAAGTACTTTGAAATCTCTATAGAAAGATGATAATAAGATGGCAGGTAAACTTGATTAATATATAATTTTAATTGTTAATTTTATATCAAAATAACTTTTAAAATTGTTAGTAAAATAATACAAAATACTTTAGACTAAAATTAAATTAAAACGTATAAAATGCAAGAAAGCTTTTTTTTTAATCGACAATCAATGTCTTATGTTAAACTGGCACAAGATCAGCTGTGAAACGCTATGGTGTTGATTTTATGTTTGAAGTTTTTATTTCAATATATAGAAATGAAGGCTTAGTGGATTGAGAGCTCATAACAATATTACATTAACATTTCAGATTACTCCAATCTACAGACAAGACGACTGAGTTACCACAATATCATTAGCCCATTGCACTAGTGGAATGAGTTCCCTAAGGCTATGGGCAATTTCCAACAATTTTTCATCTGTACATCAATGATATTATGGATACCACCAAAATTGACATTAACATAGGCGTATGCAGATACGCTAGCCATGCAGCTCTCTCTCAGGAAATGGTCTCCAAGTGGTCGAAGTAAGTTGTATTTTTTTATCGATACTGCTTTTGTGCAAATCGCAAAATGCGGTAAAATGAACCTTGCTCAATTTAATCAGATTGTTGATCCATGGTTGTCTAAAAGGAAAAACTAAATTAATTCTAAATTAAGTCTAAATTAGCATGGGAACACTCGAATAAAGTACCAAACGATCAAAAGATTCAACGCCGCAAATGGAGATAACTGACACTCCCTTCGGAATCCAACTATATATCGAAGCAAACTCTAGATAAGAATCCCCAAGGAAAATGCAAAAGCTGCCATCCATAGCAACTTAGTGCCGAGTTATCTTTTCATTGACGATGAAAAAGCCATCGGTCAAATGTAACATTATGCTCAATTCCCATTATTCTAGTGCAGCGATGAAATGCTACTGGAATAATGTGAATATGCACTAAAAACTAAGATTAAAGTGGAATTAAAATGAACCGTCATCCGACCGTAATCGAGTCAACTGGACTGGATTGACGGTTTATTATAATTCCAGCTCGCCACTGGAATAGAGTGAACGGCCAATCCAGTGCTTGATTATAATATTATGTTGAACAGTGAATACGCATTTTGTTTTTTCGTAGAACTCTACCTAAGCCTCATTTTGTTTCTTTGTACAGAGAATATATACAGAGAAGTATTTTATTATTTTATTTTAAATGTGAAATGTAAAGGTGTGTGTAATAGTGTGTAAGAAAATTTGTGTAAGAAAAGTGGCCTTGATGAGATAACTTATGCTGTTTTCATTTCTTGATAAACTTCAGATATAATTTGCTATTCGGATATAATATGATTTTGGCAACCGAAACAGATTACTGAGGCTTCTGTAACTATTTTCAGTAGATGAAAAAGAAAGAATGACTTCTAGTTTTATTTATACAGACATGGCATCTCTTAATGATGTATCGCTACGTTAAATATCGTTTAAAAGTAATGATAACAACTCCTTAAAATTTTCTGCTGCCATTCTCATTGCCAATCTCTAGTCAAAGACCTTTTCCTTTTTTCAGCCAGCTGTTGCAAAAGCATCGTTTTACCTCATTTTTCATTTATTTTGCTTAAATAATTTCTTACTCAAATCCACTTTCTTCTTTTTAGTTATTTTTTTCCATTACGTCGGTTACTTCTTCTAACAGTAATAAAAGAATAGCTTTAACACAATACTCTTCTTCCTTGAAAGCATTGTCACTGTAGTGTTACCGATCTTACACTTTTTGAATGACTAGAATAATGTGGATGATATGATCCAGTCCAGCTAAATTGCTGGACTGGAATAATGTGAACCGAGCATTATCTTACAGCGGCACATGTGGTTAACTATTCAAGGTCCATGATAATGAAATGAAGTTTTGGCTAGGAATATCATTAAATATTAGTAACTAACAAGTATGATATAGGAACTATCGGTTAATAATTATTAGAGAATTATTATTTTTGGACTCATAAAACACCTTTATACAATTTAGATGAATTAGCATTTTGGCTTGCATTGCAATATGGCAAGTCATGTAATTTAACTATACAAATAGTGTTGGTTCATCTATGAAGGTATTTAGTATAAGACTTTACAAAATCAAATATCGGAACTATTTTCCATATGACATCAATTTTCCTACAATATTCAATTACTTAATATTATTATAAATATGAAAGTAATTCTCTTTACAGTCTGACTTATTTAAAGTTAAGTATTACTTCTACTACTTGTTCAAAAACGAACAAATTCTGATAAAATTTTGCATACACATAATACATTCTCTTCAAACCCTGATTAACAGTGATGACACATGTTTAGCAGTGAGATAGCTATAAACAAATGCGTGCGATAGTTCTTTTGTTCAATAAAACATTACTTTAAGATTTTATTTTCTTTCATACAATTTATCATGTGAAAAATACTCATTCTAATTAAAATCTGCACAGTATATTCCAGGAACAGAAAGTACTGTTATTTTAACAATATTAGAACGGATACACGACGTCATAAAACAGAAACTGCAGAATCCCAATATCGTGTCATGTTTCATATTAGCTTTTAGATAATATGTTAACGTAGCGATCTCAGAAAGAATCGTGTATTTTACACGGTCACGTTTTCAGTAAAAATCATTTTGGCATTTCCTTAGAAACTACGATAGGAATACTGAAGAGTGTTATGGTATTAACTACTGGTTTAGATTTTAGATTAGACCTCACATAAATATCATATCATTATTGTTTATCTTACGTTAAGTGTAATTATTTTTTCCAACGATTCATTTAAATTCAGAGATATGTCAAGTTAGTTCGTACATAAAATGAACGAGTGTTGTGTAGTTAGTGTTTTTTGGTAACGAAAATGATGTTCTTGCATCTATTCTTATTGGGCTGCTTAGAGGGATTTCAATTCTGAATAGCTCGTGCCCTGTGGTTTCATTAGCGTGTACTTTGATATCACATTTCTATAGGGTTTGTGTACATTAAATAGGCTTATGGTATATCGATCCTTTTTTGTACTGATGATCAATATTTTTTAAATGATTTCTTAGTTCACGAGTGCTATTTCATTCCTTCTTTACTTACTTCACAAAAATGTGTATTTCACCGGTCCTCGTGAATTGGGCAATTCGCTATCAGATTGGCAGCTGGAGGGAGTAAAGATTATTTAAATTTCAGTAGTATGCACGCATTACTTTAGTTTTGTTTTTCCATCGTTATTTATATAGGACCCAGTATAACTAGAATAAAGTGCATATTAAACTCGCATTTTTGTTTACAAAATCAAAAATTTTCAACTCTCTTCGTGTACACGTTCACCCTGTTAAATTCTGTGAACACGAAACCAATAATGATTTAAGGTACTCTATGCAAAAACATGAACAGGAGACTACTACAGGTATCTCCTCTAGTCACTGCAAGCTGAATGGAAACTTATCCAAAATAAATCTCGGTGAATCCAGTCTATGCAGATTCTGTCAACAAGCTAGTGAAGACGTGTTACTAGTAAGGGTATGTTTCCATAGTCTATGTACCGTCTCTATAGCCTTGAGAATGGGATTAAAACTTCTACAGAGCAAGGCAAAGCTTAGCCCCTAAGTAATAGCCATGGTTGATGAGCTACACGTGTTTGAGAAAAATATCCAAAATTTGGGCCATTCCACATCTGAGACAACTTATAAATTAGTATAACCTTACAGAACTTTGATATCAAATATCTAGTTCGTGACCTTGAGACATTTTTAGTTATGAATATATTAAATATCTGATAAAATGTGCCTATAATTTGTAAGGGATGTGAACGTTGAGATAAACCGAGCCATAAAACCAACCATTTGAGATTCAATAAATCGTATAAGGGCTCGGAATCCATTTGATAAACGACCGAGATAATGATGTGTTGAATTCAACATTCTGTAACATCTAACAGCAATTATAAACTGTTTGTTATGACCACTGTATGAATGTATTCAACCAATATTTTAAACACAATTATTGTAACTACTGTTGTTGTTAGTGTCCTTGCTTTTTATTTTATCGCAATATTTAATATATTAATAGAATAGAATAGAAACACTTTATTTGCAAAAAAAACACTCACACAAAAACACAACAATTAAGAATATTCATTAAAATCTTAAAATACTAAATTAAATATAGTAACAATATTATAAAGATTAAAAATAAAGTCATAAAAATAACAGTGTGAGCGTGATTCCCTGCTAAAAGGAGCTGACTCAGTATATTGTTGGTCAGTGCAGAAGACACCAACACAACAATGGTTTTTAGCAGCCCCTCGTGATATTTGTAGTAGACAGTTGCATTAGTCTTCCTATTGTTATTAATTTGTGTAGGTAGGTATCAATGGGAATGACTAAATATTATATTTTCTTTTTAGTTTTTCTTAATTTATAGTGTAATACCATCTTAAAAGTAATATGGTAGCCTATAACTTAAAGAAATAATAATATTTGCATTTGGAATACATATATAGAGTTTCAAAGAAAAATTCTAACTTTAAATCAATAATTTAGTATCACAAATCTTTATATAATACTGGCTGAACCAGCTAACGTTGTATTGCCATAAAAAGTAATTAAATAAAATTTGAGGTATAAAAAGTAGATGCAACTGATTTTCAGATCTACCAAATTTATCGTACTATAATTATTGTATTCGATTGCCATCTTACAACCCTATAGCGGATTTGTGGATGGAACAGAATAATGTAAAAATCGCGATACAAAAACAGTTCCAGATCATAGAAGGACGAAAATTTTATGTATTTTTTAATGCTGAATCATAATAAAATTAAATTAGAAAAATAAATCAAAAATATAAAAAAAAAATTGGGGGAACCCTTAACAATTAGGGGAATGCAAAATAGATATGTATTTTCAATATTTCATGAGAATCGGTCAAGCCGTTTCGGAGGAGTTTAACTACAAACACCGCGACACGAGAATTTTATATATTAGATAATTCTCCAGTACGTGTGTTGTCAGTGACCTCCTCCTAAACGGCACGACTGATTTTGATGTTTTTCTTTATTTCAGTGAATTTGAGAATTAGTCCATACATAATTCTCCTACCCATGTGTATGTTCGTGAACTCCTCCTAACGGCTGGACCGATTTTTTAAGTTTAAGCCGTGTATACAGGACAACGTCTGTTGGGTCCACTAGTAGCTGTTATGCAATATTCTTTCAATTCTTAGTTAACTTATTGAATAACTGCATAACAATAACTGTAGACGTTTATAGTGTGAGACGTACTGAACTGCAAAGTTCAGGCACAGATGTTTACTCATAGTTTTCAAACTCTAACTGTAAGTGCCCTCACTTAAAAATAATAAAGTGTTTAGAAATAAGTATTGAAGTCACAGGAAATGTTATGGTTTCATATACATAATATGGTCTATAAGTGTTTCTTACAATGTTTTATCATACAATTAGGAAAATTAACGGACTTGCGAAGGAAATTTTAAAGTCATAATGATTAAAAATCATCATAGTGAAACAATTGAGAATCGTGGATTTTTTATTAAATTAGTTGTGGTAAAATATATAAGTTGTACTTAATATTCTGTTGAACATTATCAAACAACGAAATCAACAGAAGACATATTATTATTATAAGTTGAAGTGTATTTAATAATTTAAAAATTTATTCTGTCTTTTTGGATAATTTTAAAATAAACCTTTATTCCTGCTATTTCTTATCTTGTATCCGTTGTACTAAAGATTGGTATAATAAATACTGGGAAGTAAAGATATTGTGAGTCATGGTTTTCAATATATATATATGATTGGGAATTGTAAAGAATATCTTTATTTTATTAACAGCATGGGTCTTGCTAAAAGTTAGGATGTCAACCCACCACATGACTGAATTTAATTAAACATACGACAGAGTATATAATATAATAATTCTATACGTGTAGGTGAAAGGTGAATTTACTTTTAGTTACTCCTAACACTAGAAAAATACACAAATATTCTTACACTCCACCAAGTAAGAAAAAAAAATAGGATAACGGTGGACCCTAAAGGCCATCCCTGCTACTTCCCGCTAATTCTATACCTAAACTCTTCAAATTACACTTATGACGATTTGAGCTCTTAGAGCTCAAAATTATTATTTGTGTTATTTTGAACTCTTCGAACTCAAAGAGTTAGCTGTTCTATTTTTGAAAAGTCTGACATAAGTTAAATTAAACCCTATTTTATAATTTCTAATTTTCAAACGGCAATGGCAATAATTGATGAAACTCGGAAAATCGAATTAATTCCAAAAAAACACTTTGATCAGGTTTCTTTAAGTCAATGATAACTCACGAGCGAGTTAACCGATTTTGACCTGCTTACCGATCGACGTGGTTTTTTGACGTTAAGAGCAGATTAGTTTTTAGAAGCGATCAGTAAAGCCCTTTAAACGTTATTCAAAAAAAAAAACAAATATGAAAACTAATTCGTGTTTTTTTAGATTTCTTAATATCTACCGGTCCGAATCAATCCGAATTCTATTTTAAATCTACGTTTGGTCACACACCGGTTGGTCCCATTCGAAAGGGCAAATGAAACCGGTCTAAACAAAACTATATGACTAAATACAAATGTTTATCTCTTTAAGACTTATTCTAGAGGGAGTTTGCACTGAAAAGAGCTGTAATGGATACAAGCTCCAACAAAATGACAAACCTATTGTTTCTCAAATTGCTTTATTCGTAGTACAATATCGTATAATGGAACTCGTGAAAGCTTAAATTTTGATGTTTGTATTTCAACATTTTCTGAACTGAATTTTATAAAGAAGAAACGTTACTTGAATATAATAATAAAGGAAGAAATATAAAAGTATTTAACCGATTTTAAGAGTATTGTATATACCTATAGGTACAGTATCAGCCAGATAATATTATGTAGTTTAATATTATTATAGATATATTATAATATATATCCATCCTATCAAGGCCAACCACGCATCTTGTAATCCGTGGTATTGATGTTGTCCGTAAGAAGCTGGTTCTATATACTTTCCATCAGGTGAGTTACTTGCACGTTAACCTTTCTAATAAAAAAAAATAGGTTTAGTTAAGATACAAAAATAAGTAAATAAAATAAAAATAAAATCATTTTATTGCAGGTCAGTGACCCATATAAAAAATGTTTTAATATAAGTAGTCAGAATATATAAAAATTATATAAAAATTAAAATAATATGTATAACAATAATTAATAAATATTTAATATAAAATTAAAAGACATTATAGGTTAGGGATCTGGCAAAGGTTACACCAGATCCCTAACCTATAATGTGTTTTTAAAACACATTGTCAGGGTTGCCTGATCGACGACTTTTATCATCTTATTATTAGAATTACGGACTATTTGCCAGAAACCCGCTAGTCTATGCCATATAACGGTGTAGTATTCCGGGACTCCAGCGTTGGCGAACATGCGCGACGCGCTACAATACCTGGGAAATTTTAATAAAATGCGAAGTGCATTATTATATAGTACCCCGCGGATGTTGAAGGATCTTTTGGTGTAGTTGATCCATAATTGTGAAGTTTAAAAACTCATACAATACGTTTAGACCACCTTCGCTCTTGTTCTATCTCAAAGTCGTCGCCCAGGGACCCCGTACACTTTTTAAGTCGAAGATTTTAAGAACCTTTACTAGCTCTAAACATCATCATTTCTGATTTGCCTACATTGTATTTTAATACATGTCTCAAAGCATAATGTTTGCAATACTAATTAACGGAAACTATTTATTGAGGGGCTAAGTAGCACCAAGTCATCAGCGTAGCTTAAGTTGTTAAAACAAACTCGGTCAATATCACAACCGTTACCAGTACCACTTAGCTCCTTAGCTGCTTAGCTCCCCCCAGATATGTACGAACATCTAAATAATAGTATTCAAGTATATATTATGTAGCTGTACATAATAAAATAATAAATTGTCAAACGTTGATAACAGAATAACAATTATTGTAATATGATTATAGGCTGCAACTGTAGATAATTTCAAAGCAATATTCAATTATGACTTTTGACCTACATTCGCTGTAAATAACACGAATAATTATAAGAATTAAAACAGACACACGTCATTTTTATTTTAAATTACTTCATGTTTCGTATTTAAAAAAATTATATCGTGGTGTATAAGGCTGCGTAATTTATTATGGAAGAGTCTGACAAAGAAGCGTACGTTTCATATGATGTAAGTGATAACCGCCGCCCACTCTCTCTTGAAATGCCAGAGGCGGAGAGAGAGCGGAACCGGCCTTTTCCCAGTATTATAAATTCTTTGCTTTTTCATGAATGTGCGCTTTAAGCACAAGGAAGGAATGAATTTTTGTTTTTTTACATAAATACTTTTATGCTATAATGATAATATGTAGGTATAAATAAGTATCAAGTACCTATACGTAGAGCACACTAAAAGTTTTGCGTAACCCAAAAAACAACACGTTATAATTGAAATATTATGTTTTCTGCTATTCAAAATACTTTCCTTTACATTTTAAACATTATTTCATGCCATCGAACCATTTTTTACAACAGGATCACCGGCACCACAGATCTAAAGGCATGTTTACCTACGAGCTGATTGAACGCTATCACAGCCTCTTCGGAATTGGTAAAAGTGAAACCTCTCATCATATATTTGATTTTGGGGAAAATACAGAAATCATAGGGTGCTAGGATGGGGCTATGTGCAGGATGGGTGACGAGTTATACTTTTACGGTAGCTAAAAATTACTTACTTTTGTTCGCCGCGTGTGAAGAAGCGTTGTCATGATGTAAGAGAACGCGGCTTTTTGGTCGTCTTTCGCGAACTTTTTTTAACACTCTACGTAAACAAATGGTAGAATACCACTCGGCATTAACACTCTTCTGATCTTCAAGTGGAATTGTACAGATGGGACCCGTAGCTGAGAAAAAGAATGCGGTTTCTCGCCTGCCTAACTTTTGTTTGCCTGTTCTCATTCTCAAACACCTATTCACAAGATTGCTGTATTTTTTCGGGTTTTAATACAGTAAATCCACGTTTCGTCACCTACAATATCATAAACAGCATTAGATAGTCTGTGGTCGTACTTCATTAGCATCTGTGAGCACCATTCCACGCGAGCCCACTTCTGCTCCGCTGTCAGTTCATGAGGGATCCAACGACAACAAATTTTCCGATCATTCAATTCTTGTTTGTTGACAAATTTCGTGAAGGGCGAGCTTCACGAAATTTGTCATGTAAAGAAATCCAACCTCTCTCAAATTCAGCAAACCATTGCATCACGGTGTTCAATCAAGTTCTTCTCTCCCAAAAGGATTTTGAAGACGAGCGGCACAGTCTTTTACGGCACAACTTTTAAAATCATAAAAAATCATCGCTCTACAATCTTCTCGAGTTGATTCCATTTTCGTTGCGTACGTAGAACTTTGGTGTGTGATAAAAAAACAATTAACAAATGATTTCCCGCCAATTGTTTTTTTTTATTACTAAGAAAGTTGCAACGTTAACAAAAAATATAACATTCGAATTTCAAATACTTCCGGTTAGCTAGAAGTGCCAAACTTTTAGTGTGCCCCATGTATCAATTCAAAATGAACTTGAAAAAATATATCTCCGTTCAAGACAATCTGTGTCAGTAAACCGTGGAATAGGTTATGTTTTGTTTTATTCTTGTTCATTATTTTCTTATTAGGTAGACTTGTACTTTTATTTGTCAGCGCAGGTATGGTTTTATACCATGTTTATGGTCTGTGGGAATATGATAAGATAATCGCTTAGCGCGCATGATAAATAAAATGAACGAAGGAAATACTTATAAATGGAAAACAGGCACACATGATAGTCAGATGAACAAAGGAATAATAACTAGAAACAAAAAGATTGTTAAAGAAAACAAAAAAATCCTCAGGAATGGCTAATGACAAAGGAAGTGGTTTGCTGTCTAAGACTATCCTTCTGTAATTTCAAAATATAACAGAAGGAAGACGTTGCCAGATTTAATCACCAATCTTCCACTTATTATTAGAGTTTAAGGTTTTAAGGCTTTCAGTAAAAGGATTGGTTGGCAAAAAACACTGTTTTTTGCCAACCTATCCTATAAAAATATAATCTATATATATAATCCTATAAAAAAGGAAACAAAATGTACTAAAGATAAAGGCAAATCATCAGAATAGAATTACGGATATAAACGAAGGAGAAGGAATAAGGAGAAGAAGAGCACCTTTAAGACATACTTCCAAATTAAGGGCTGGCAACGCATCTCTTGACCTCTGCTGTTGCGGATATCCATGCCTTACCAATTTCCATCACGTGCTCTCTTACTCGTTTTCCCTCTCTAATATAAAAAAAGTGAAGGTAAGAGAGATGATTATAATGTAAAAATATCTAACGGCTTTAAACAATAATTCATGCGAAGGATTTTCGAATTCGATGGCTGTAAAAATAACGGTAGTTAGTTATATTAACACGCTTAAAAATTTGATAAATTATGCTATTAAATATTTTTAATAATTCATTTTTGGTACAGTCGCGTTATTGCAGAAAAGATCCTAATATTCTTAATTTTCCAATGTAAACTACATTTGTCGTATTTATACTGGATTTTAAATATCATCAAAATCTTTATGTTCCTTATCCAGCTGTGTTTTGCAAGTTTCATATTATTAAAATATTACAAAATACTCAAAAGAAAATATAATGCTGTGTTATAGGAGGAACATATAATTTTATAATTTAGGGAAGTTCAGCTAAGAAGGCAGCAAGGATTTTAAAATCTTTTAGGAAGTGTATTTATCGAAAGAACATCTAGGTCATGTTTAGTATTGCAATTTCAATTTGTGTATTACCTACGTAGTTTTTAGTATTGATATTTTTGGAACGAAGTTCCTTACGGCAGGCTTGGAGGAGATAGAGATTTTGCTGCGGGACCGAACTGAAAAAAATTTGATATTAAAACCGTAAGAAAAAGTCCGTGGAATAAAACCGTTAAATGAGACGTGCGCAGGCGCGACAGTCGTATACACAAGCGAGTAGTGTATTTTTCTAATTATTTCTATTTCTATGTAATTTTATGTTGTCAAACAAACATAAAGAGACATATTTTGTTATTTTAATTGATAATTTGGATTACGATTTTTTTTTTATTTTACGTAATTTATTATTTCCTAAAATACTGAATTTCCTAAATACTTTCCTGTACTTAAATAAAAACTATTCTGCAAAATTTAAGAGAAAAATGAAGAAAACCTACATAAAATTGAACATGATTTTTTTTTTTTTACAAATTGTGTCGATTCTACATTAGCCGAAGGAACTTCGTTTCTACCTGGTGTCCCACGACACCACCACATCTTTTTCACCAAATTTGAAATTTGAAATTTTGAAAGGTTGAAATTTTTTTACGTTGTTTTTTTATTAAAAAAAAATACATTTTCATACATACAGCATTTTATTTGTACGACGCTTGTGATAGTAGTACTAGTTACCACAAATCGCACTTCAAAATAAATATTGACTTAAACAAAGTAATGCTAATCATAAAAACATTATATTCAGATACAGCTAGTTTGCTCCCGCCCATTTTAATAAATTGGTATTGTTCTTTACATTTATATTTTGAGATACACCATATTCGTTGTTTATATTTCAAAAACAGATTGCTGTATCAGATAATTAAGCCAATTATCATAATCTGAGAATAACTCCATGAATTGCAGTTTAAAATTTAATCACTAGAGAAATGGTATTTGTAAGTTCTGTAGTTCACATAATATGAATTTTCGAAATAGTTTTTCTAAGGGTCTAGTGCAAAGTTGCATTTTCGAGTAACGACAAGATTGCTTTCTGGCGTCGAATTATTTAACTAGAAGGCTTACGTTGACATCTTGGCGGTTAGCCAAATATCCATTCTTTGAACTTAACACCATTATTCCATTATACTAATAGTATGTGAATGTAAATTATGTGCATTTCTATGTTAATGAGTTAGACTTAAGAGCTTTATAGAGAGACGCTTGCGTTGTTTATATCTTGTGTTCTTAATGTCTTGAAAAACTTCATTCTAGATAATTGAACGCGAGAAAATTTCCGCTTAAATCTAACATCAAGAGCAGGAACCCTGTTTTTAAAGCAAAATTCTTTAACTAGCGTGAGTATTGTACATTTAAAATCTGTCTAATTAATTAATATTTGCACCCAATTATTATTAAAAATTTAATTTGTAAAAGCTGCTGTATGTTTTGTTATTTTATTGCTAAGGTCTTGGCTTAATTAACTTGCCCCAACGCCTTCAAGGGGACTGTTATATAACGAATTAATATGAAATGAATGAAATTAATATGATATGAAATCAAAAACCAGCAACACATTAGTACTTAAGGAAAAATGTTTGACGAGTTACCCACGCTTTTTAGGTATGTATGATTAGTCTCAGACATACTTTATTAATTATTTTGAGACGAGGAAACTTAATATTTGCAAAAATAGGTAAGGGGCCGATTTTATAACATAAAATAAATTCTATCGGACGATAAATAATTTATCATCTGAGTTACCTTCATTCAAGTCAATTCACGCTTTGCCATCAAGGGCCAAGTTGATATTAATTACTGTTAAGTAATTATATTAATTAATTATGTATCTGTTACAATGATTATTCCTATTATCATGGATCGTTGTAGAAGATCAGTTCTAACAAAGAAATACAAAATTACTATTCAAAACTAAGTTGGAAATAACTTCGGGATTTTTTAAAGTGTTGCGGTCGTGATCCCTTTTACTCTAACATAAAGGTTATGCAAGTCACTAAACCATCAAGAAACGATCTTCATTTGTCTAAACTAATATATTATAGAAGAAATATTTGTGTTTTTGTATGTATGTTTGAACTATTTAATATTTTCCATTATTTAATCAGATATAAATATTTTTGGTAAAAACATTTCTATGGTTTTGATAAACATAAATTTTTATTGCGCTGTTACGTAGTGAAAAAGTAAATAAATTATTGGTACAGTGGTTAACGTTGCTGTTATTTTCTAACAATTATATAAAATAATTTAATCGTATCTCGACTTTTTTAATATTTTTAATAATATTTGTTGCTTGACTATAAAATGATGGATGCAGTAAAAAATAAAGAGATTGCTAAGGTAACATTGAACTATTATATCTTCTCATAATGAATAACTTAAACAATGTACATATACAATAAATCAATAAACAATATATTCACTCCGGTGAATATTACCACAGACCAATACAAATTGCATAAGCATTATTGCATTATATCTACCTGTATGTATCAATCTAAAAGTATTAGTTTTTATAATTAAATAAGCACCGATTTCAAAAGGTTCGAAGAAAATTAAGATAAAATATGAAATAACTTTACTTTAAAATGTATATTTTTTATTGTATCTTAAGTAAATAAAACATTCATATTAATTAATAATGTTTATAATTTTTAAAGACATCGCTTTCTGGATTACAAACTGTTTAAGATTTAGATATAAAATGGGTATCCATTCATTGTATACGTGTTAGATACCTTGTCACTCCAATATTATGAATCATGTACCTGAAATTTGAAAACAACAGAATTATCATATAATTGTTTACGTGTCGGAATAATTGGCCGTATTTACATTGGACGATAACGACATGACACATATATCGTCAGCTCGGATGACAACGATATCATAGGACGATATATTTAATGAATTGAAAGTTTGTAATTGTAATGTCTTTTTACATTCGATTTTTGCGTAAACTTTACAATTTTAGTATTAATTTAGTTAACCCGACGTTTCAAGACCTTTAAAGGATTCCGTTTTCCGGGGCACTGCAGATGAAATGAGTCAAAGTTTTAATAGTTGTCATTATGAAGATTAACAACATTTATTGCCTCGGCGGTGGTACTTGCTATAAATAGAAGGTTGTAGAATTTACTGATTATTTCCTCTTCTTTTTTGTTATGTGTATTTGTTTATTTATTATATCTCGACACGACATTGCTCTTGGAGACGAATATGATGCAGTGTGCAACCGGTTATAAGAAGACTTTGTGTATTACAATCACCTAATAAGAAATAAACGCCAATAACAGGTGCCCACGAATGATTCCATTTTAAGTATATTGTATAATGAGCGCAGAATGATGTGATCCGGAATGTATCACATGACGCTACATCTTAGGTTGTTTGTTAGGTGATGCGCTATGCGTATTACTACTTACTTGTAGGTGTATCATCTGCTCATGCCGTAGTAAAAATATGAATCACAGATTTTTCCATTCATTAACATACATACATACTTAGATTAAGGATGGGTCTCCACTGCCCTCCAACTAAATACCGTACTACTTAAGATTTAAGAACAATAGCATTGTTATTACGGAAACTTTAAATTGTAGTGTGTATTGGCTAATATTTTGTAAAGATGCTTGTGTGCGTGTCATCTTGACATTCAATGGCATCTTTTAAATTTTGTAACTTATTGAATCAATAAAATACAAAAAAAGGGAGAATATTGTGACCCCAGGATCTTTTATATTTCTTGTACCTACTAAGTACTTTTTTTACAATGATTTCCTACGCAACCCGGCATTTTAGGTTTTAATTATAAGCAAAGTTGAGTAAGACATGTGCCACGTCAACGTTACACATTGTTCGAGACTGGATGGAGTACGCACACTTTGGCGTAGTATTAATTGCTGCACTTTGTGACTACGCCTACGGTATCTAGTTGGAGTGCAGCGAAGACTAATTCTTAATCAAGAAGTTCATAGCTTCGTTTATATTTAAAGTTACAACCCATGACTAATCATTTATTCAAACAACACAAGTCTAAACTATGATTACATAAAATTAAAACTATCATTACGGGGAAGGGTACCAAGAGTACTGGCAGCATTTCCGCGTTGGATAGCTAGGCTGATCCGTTGACCGAAATAGCTGCCAGCGCTTGGATTGCCAGTAGCCTTAACACATGAATTGTTTTATGTTTTAATGTTACAGTGAAGTACTCACGTTTTGACAATCCAAACAAATGTTTACTCTCCTCCGGTGTGTAATCGGCGAATTTATTAATATCAAAGGTGGCTGTGTTGGAGGCATTTGCTTTGTTTATTTTCTCTAAGCTTCTCACAAACGCGTCGTAGTGAATCTTTCTGTCTTCATCATTTGCGTACTTTCTGTCGTAATCTTTCATAAACTTTTCAAATAGTTGTGGCGCATCTTCTAGTTTGTAATGTGGCTTTTCCGATAAGCTTCTTCCAGCTGCCATTTTAACACTACAAAACAAACATACAATGAATAAAGAGAATACAGATACTGTACGCATGATGCGCGCTGTTGATGTGAAGTTTGAAGTGATAATGTCAGAGATTGTTTGATGCAGCCACTTATAGTCTGCCAAGGTTAATGTTGCCAGACGGTTATCCGATTTAAATAACTAGTTTATGGTAGAATTGCATTTAAAACCGTATATTTTGTTGTTGTTTTATATTTTTCATAATAATTTCAAAAGCTGTTTAATAATATAAATAAATTAATAATATTAAATATGAATAAGTGAAGCTGATCTGATATATTACATGTAGTAAACTTAAATCATAGTTAAATTTATGTATAATTTTTTTTTTTTTAATTATTGAACAAGATAAGTTAAATTGCATAGGTATTACTTAGGTTAAGTTAGTTAGCTAAATAATGTTATTGACCTGATATCAATAAAATAATATATAATCATTTAATTACTTACGCCAAAAAAGATGAAGATAGCATTTATCATCACTTCGGAAAAGGTGAGCTATAATGAAAACACTTTGCTACTGTTTAGTCAAGATTTAATGAGACATCTTATGTCTCAAGGCGACGAGCGCAATTATTGTAAGCCGCACTGCATTGTAATGGGCAGGGTGTATCCATTTCCATCAGCTGAACGTCCTGTTCGTGTCGTCCCTTATTGTCACTATTTACCTTGCAATATTTACAAAACTAATTTAAAAAATTATAATAACTGTATAATACGTGTGTATGATAATTATAGAAAGATTAAAATATACGAAATGTATTAATTGCATTCGTCATAATTAAGGTAAGGCTACCAGCGAGTTTGAGATCAGACAACACTGTACTACTGAGATAAATAATTACTGCAAGCTGCAACTGTAGATAATGAACATAATAATTATATAGGATAAGTACGCACAGGCCCTGTGTTATGACTAAACACAGATAAATTTATTGTTTTTATTGTTGTTATCATACACAGATAATGAAAACAGAACGTGAGTCAGTTATGTGTTGCTTGTAAATACTGTTCATATTATTATTGTAATTTGAATTACCTTGACATTAATGTTGTGTTTGTTTATCGAATAGATGATAGTTAACATTCTTGTGAGTAAGTTTTGTTTAGTATATTGTTTACCGTATTTTTTATGGGGGTTACCTGGTGTTAAGTAATAACCGACACCCACATTCTCTTGCAACACCAGAGGAATTACAGGAGCGTTGCCGGCCTTTAAGGTTAGTAAGTACACGCTTTTTTTGAGGGTACCTGTGTCGTATTGTCCCGGAAACACGGCACAAATAAGTTCATTCCACAGCTTTGTAGTACGTGGAAGAAAACTCCTTGCAAACCGCACTGTGGAGGACCGCCACACATCCAGATGGTGGGCATGTGTCATGCGAAGGTGGAATTCGGCGACAGGAATCAGGTGAAACAACTCCTCGGAACACTCTACTCCTAAATGTGGTAGAGGACACACAATGAAGCAATATCTCTACGCAACGTCAAGTGATCCAGACGTCACAGAGCACTGGGTCTTCGACAATTCGAGCTGCTCTGCGTTGCACGTGGTCAAATGGATCCAGCTGATACTGGGGTGCGCCAGTCCAGAGATGACAGCAATACTTCATATGTGGCCGTACCTGAGCTTTGTAGAGCACTAGAATGTTGGCCGGCTTGAAGTATTGCCATGCTCTATTTACGACGCCTAGTATCTTCGAAGCCAATTTAGTTTGCTCTCCAGATTGCTTCGGAATTGACAATCAGTCGAGATTTCGAGACCCAGAATTCCGATACTAGGCGTAACTGTAAGGAAAGTATTGTCGAAGAGCGGTGATACGACAAATGGAGTTTAGTATATTATGTATACCATATCATATTGAACTGAAACTCACTCTACAATTTCGTTATAAGAACCAGCAATGGAAAAAAATAAAAAAGAATAAATTTTGATTTTTCTATTTCCTTCGCTTTTACTAAAGCTGAACTATTATATTTTTACTGCTACCGAATATGAAAATCGAAGGATAATATATTTTTTTATTGTAAGATATTTATATATTATAAACATATTATTACTTCGCTGTTGTTAAGACTTTAGCTTATAAATTGTTATAATTCCATTTTGTAAAACAGAAAGGATCTAATCGTGTCGGCCATTTATTCAAACAAAGTTGGGTTCAGCGTTCATTTGCAGTAAGGATCGGATTACGTGAACTTATAAAACCCTCATATAATCCGTAATAAGTTTGTTTGAGATTATATTTATTTATTCAACCATTTCTCCTCAGCATTAAAGACTAATACAAATTTATTTAACTTCTTACCATCTTCCACCCATTCGATAATTTATACCTCAGACCTGAGTAGAACGGGCGCAAAAACATAGCGTGGTCCATCTTTTTTAATAAACATTTGTAATAAAATTAATAAACTTTAGGGTGGTCGCTGCAGTTTTTGGTATCAGTAAGTGAGTCATTTATTTTATAGTAACCTTTACTAGAAAAATGTCTTTGAACGGTTATTTTGAATTTCGTAACATGTAATAATTTAGATTGGAAAAATCAGGATTATATATATTTCGACGACTGAATTGTACTTACCTTTCAGTCCAAGAAACTCGGAATACTTATATTAAATCTGTCATCCTTTGTCTCATTAAATGAGAATTTTATTTATACATCCTACATTGTTTCCGGCTGAATTGAAATATTTCCAATTCCATTTCTAATAATCATTTTTCAATAAAACAATACGTGAAGATTGACGACGGGTTCATTGGCGTATCAAAATTAATCTGGCTTTTGCCGACTACTTACATTATTTATAACATGGTTTTACTGACATCATTTGTGAGAAAAGATAGAGTGGAGTGATCGTTTGCTAAAGGATGAAGGCATCTGGCGTTAGCTCGTTTACGATCAAGTAATTCTATTATGTTTTCAATATCATCTGAAAGGGTGGATCTCTATTTAACTAGCTTTTATCCATGACTTCGCAGTCTACTTCAGAAACAATAAGTTTTTATTATAAGTAAAATTATACCCACAAATACAAGAACTGATATACACCTAGTCTTGCCATAAATACTGAAAAAAAAAATTGCAAATGAGATTTACTACTTTTACAGTATCTTAGTTTAATACACAAATGTAAAACAATTTCAAATTTAAAAAGCTTATACAAAGTGGAGTATGGTGTTATTGCAGTGATATTTTACATGAGTACAGTAGCAAATAAACGCAGTTGGTATAACGGTATTGGTATAATGGTATTGGTACAAGTTATACACTTCGCTGAAATACTTTTGACGTGAAAACTACTTAAGGCACTCTTTATTTTGTGGATATTAAACGAGTCTGAGCTGTGATATTCTGATATATAACATATCTGAACGATCTCGTTCGAGTAAAGTCTGTATGAGTTGACTGAAGAATCGCAGAGCTGTTGCCCAACGCTTCACAGAGGCGTAGAAGGACTACAGAGGTCCCAGGCCTAAGGGTGCCGTAGAGTCTTCTACCGCATTAATTACGGAGAATGTTTCCAAAAGCTGTTTGACATAATTCCTGCTACCAATTTCAATATTCGCAGGATACGACAAAAACTTTTGCAGGAGACAATGGTGTTTTTATGCTTCCAGTTTATATAATTCCTAAGAATTCCGATTTAATTTTATAAGTGTGCATTTAATTTTATTCTATTTTAATCAGCAACTATTTAAAAGCACAAGGATTAACTCTGTGCGCTGCATTCGTGGACATTAGTTTTCGAGAAGTTCAAAAACGTATTTATTCTTGAATAAAGCTCCTTAAATATTACAATTACTCTCAAGACAATTTCTTAATTAAAATCAGGAATCTCTCATACTCTCGAATAATTATAAATATCCCGTCAATTACTGCCAATAGAGTCCCTTACGATTTATAAAATAATTGCTATTCTTGAGTTAAATCAAGGTTTTTGTGGCGAATCAAATTCACGCAGGGATAATGCCCGTCATACAGCCGGGATAAGGATTCTCCAGGAAATGGCCCATTCAGATCCTTTATAAGATTCCCTTTATAATGTCAAAGTGTTTTGTGGTCCTTTATATATGTATATTGGCTCTATAATAAGTGAACCTATGCAATAGTGGTTCGTTAAAGTAATATTGTACTTTTCAATTGCAACTAGAAAGTAGTTTCATGCTTTTTTTATTCTCATTCGCAAATTATTAGTAATGTTTAATGAATATTACGTTATTTTTCATCCAGATTAAATATATCAAATTATAAGTATTACAATATGCTATGCCGTTGACTTTCACCACGAAGCCCCTGGTTTGATCCTCGTCCGCCGCGTATGTACCACAATGTGTTATCGGATTTTGAAGGTACATTTTTTCAATGCTTTATAATTTCAGCAACGCTGTTTTAATTCCTTGGGGGTTCCAAAAGAGTATGGTGGGCGATCACTTTCCATTAGATGACCCGTATGCTCATTTATCGTTTTATTCCATAAGAAAAAAAAAGTGTGTGTGTCTTATGTATGCACGCAAGAAGTTATAGTTCCTGGACCTAACGAAGTAAAAGTCATGAAAATGATTTAACCCTAGTGCTATTCTACGTTTTTAGAAAGAACAATTTTGTAAAATCTTAGAAATATGGTTTTCACAATTAATTAATAAATAATGAATACGGCTGTATGGGCTTGAACCCTCTGTCTGTCCTTATAATGGACAAAGAAACCAAAAAAAAAAACGAATGACGCAAACATCAAAAATTTTGGGAACCAACTTCAACATGTTACTTTTGTGTTACAGTGATGCAGCGCATCTTAAAATTTCACTCTAATTATTTTTTCATGACGCACCTAAAGAAGTATAACTTCAGAAACATAATATTAAATAAAGTTTTGGTATAGCTGCTAGCTTTACTTGTGCAAAATTCTTAAAAAAAAACATTTGTTTCGACAGATCGTAGCAAGCTTTGTTCATGTGTAATTAGATGATTCGCAAACTAATTTAGCCTTTAACCTTTCATTAATAAAACACAACGCCACTCGCCGGGGCAAACCTCACGTGTACGATGAAAAATTAATTTTACATCTTGTAGAAGATAATATTGTTTATGTGTATCAAAAAACCGCAACGTGACAAAAGAGTTGCACCCATGTTGTATTAGCGCGTGTGTAGACAAACACATATTATTAAAATGGAAATCAGTTATGGTTAAATAATAGGCCGACGTACCTGAGATACCGAGGCCAGATGGTCTGCAGCTGGGGGACCCCGCTAATGCTCTACGAACTCCTGGTGCTAAGGTGTGTGTGCGAAAAAGATTTTGCGTTGCGTTACACCGAGAACTTAACGATTAGGTCATGAAATGTGTTGCTCGGTGGCAATTTGTTAATATATTATGCGGCGCAAGAGACAACTGTCATAAGTTTACCGCTCAGATGACAATAAGTCTGTTGTCTATGGTATTTCTCTATCTACAGAAAATCGTCTGCACTATTATTTGCCATAACCAAATTACAAGAAACGAGAATGGATAATTGCCGCCAATCCACATGTTTTAATAGAATCAGTGCTTACGAGTACAACTTGTCTCAACTAGAGATATTGTGATAACTGTTTTACAGTGAAATCATTATGAACTCATCTCGGCAACCAACCAATATCATGTAAATTTTTTGGAGATGATATTTTTAATGTTGGCTTTAAATGTAGCAAACTGTATACAGGATTATGGTGATTATGGACAAATCAAAATCATTATTTTGGGACATTAAATTAGAATCTTATTCAGTTACCTTGCCTTAGAACTAAATTAAAGACCGTATATTTACATTCTATTGTAATTCTGGGGGCTGGATACCCGCCAGACATTTACAATTTTAGTGTCTTATACATAACAATTTTACCAACAAACTGTACTTTACTTTAATTTAACTATTTTGGCACGTTCTGTAGGAACCGCAGATCATTTGTATCAGTAAAACAAATAATATGATCCAACGAGGAGACGACGGAATTACAAATACTCCTTGGAGACTCATTCACTTTTATTGAGACACTCTTACTTGGTTGTTTGCGACTTAAAATTTTGCCCATTTATATGAACGTTATAACGAAAACAGCTAAATTGTTTATTTACTATTGTACAATAAAGACCAGCAATGACAAATACATTTTAAGATATTGAATTATTTTTTATTGAAATAGACACAAAGGCGAAATTAAGATTATCATTTTGAGAATATAGGTAACTAGCTTCTGCCCGCGACTTCGTCCGCGTGGAACTTGTTTATATCGTAGCTCTTTGCAACGATGATACGACTCGCTTGAAATACTCTAGCAGGTAGGTTAATGAATAAGGTTTATGCGCTATTTTCGGTATGGTGGTAGAATTGTGCTGAAGTTTTCCAACAAAGTGATATTACAAATTACAATGTATTATTGTAAATGCATGATATTATTGTTGTTTAAACAACAATATTGTTATTGTTGTTGCATTAGCTATATATGTACTTCCTTATACACTATATTAGTGGTTCTGCCTTGAGTTGCTAGTATGACCAAACTCCTCGGCGAACTTACTCTAGAACAAGCCACGTAAACCTGCTCGTGTGAGAAGAAGTCCCCCCTTAAGTCAATCCCTGCCAGTTTTAACGACTGACTCTGTTATTTATTAATGGTCATTGCAAAACAGACCTTTAGGGGGAACTGCAACCTTTTAAATTCAAACGGGTAGTCAGATGGTATTAGAAGTATGCATGGTATATACATGGATTCACCTCTAGCGCAACCAGTAATGACAGTGGCCTCTACCACATTGTTATGTAACGCTTTTATACGCAACCTGGTCCCGTTGTACAACTTGGGAGGGTTCAGATTACGCAGTAACATTACTGGAGCTTCCACTTTAAGGACAAGTTTATGAGTTGGTAGTCCAGGCGGGTTGAAAGCATTCAAGAATTCCACAGGATACTGAACACCATCTACCGTATTTGCTACAGAGTCCACAGAGTTGTATTGAAGTTCAGCGCCTTCGAACGCCTTCAATAGTGTCATTAATGACAGAAGCGACATAGTGCTTTCGTCCCAAACTATAATTTTGCAATCGCGCAACACTTGTGCTGCGTTGCTTTGTTTTGGGATATTGCACAATGGAGTTTAGGTATGATTAAGATTTAATAAATCTGAAGTGAAGAAAGTAATTCAAGAGGCAGCCTGAAAGTTATGTGATCAGTTTTGCCTCCCTCCAGTAGTGTGGCAACGATTCCTGATGACGCGACAGCCAAAGCGATACCCCGGTTATTTCTTACTTTTGCTAATATTAAATTTATTACCCTACCCAGAAAAACGGCAAAAAAACACGTTTGTTTTATGGAAGCCACCTTAAATATTTATTTTAATCTGTTTTTAGTATTTATTGTTATAGCGGCAAAAGGATCTGTGAAAATTTCAACTTTCTAACTATCACGGTTCATGAGCCTGGTGACGGATAGTCAGATAGACAGACGGACGGACAGCGGAGTCTTAGTCATACTGTCCCGTATTTGCCCTTTGGGTACGGAACCCTAAAAAAAAATTGAGGTGGGCACTCCATACCATGTAACCAAATGTCAAAAAAAACATTTTAACCCCCTATTTTTATAGCTCAAAAAAGGAGTTTCCCCATACACACTTTGCACCCCTATTTAGCTTCTGCCTGCGACTCCGTCCGCGTGGGTCTCATTTAAATATTGTAGCGACATACAAACCTCCACACCCCCCATTTCATCCCCTTAGGGGATGATTTCCGGGATAAAAACTATTCTATGTTCTTCCCCGGGTCTCAAACTATCTCTATACCAAATTTCATCTAAATCGGTTCATACAAAATTTGCACCCCTTTTTAACCCCTTTTTTAACCGGGGTGAATTTTTTCAAAACGCTGAAAGTCATTTTCTTGTATTGTAATAAGGAGTCCATACGCAAAGTTTCAAGTCTCTTACTTATAATTTTACTCCATCCCCACACAAACTTTGCACGCCTTTTTAACCCTTTTAGGGGTAAATTTTTTCAAAATGCTGAGATTCAATTTCTTATATTGTAATAAGGAGTCCATACGCGAAGTTTCAAGTCCCTTACTTAAAATTTTACTCCATCCCCATACAAACTTTCAAGCCCCTTTTCACCCCTTTAAGGGTGAAATTTTCAAAAATCCCTTCCCTCCCTACCAATTATAGATATTTTCGTAGAAAACGATACAATATTTTAAAAATATTCATAAGGTGAGAACCACAGCGCCTCTCTGTCGTGAAGTGGTAATAATATAAATTATTGAGTTTCACTTTGAAGGACACTACACGTAGTTAAAATACTGGAATAAACAGAAAACATCGTTGCAAAGTGACGAGCCCAATTGGGAAGACGTAATGGGAGGGAAGTAGGTATCGCTTACCATAAGGTGAACGTTTTGATAATTTCGTAAATTTTTGTCATGCAATAGTATTTTATGCAAGTTGTATAAAGAGCGTCGTCGGTTGTAGTTGTGAGCCGCAGGCGAACATCACAAATAATGACGCCACGAGCCTTTTTTGACCTAGTTATGCAACGTAATTTTTTTCTACGACTCTATACATATATAAAATGAAAATGGTCTTTGTTTGAGGCTCAATCACGCCTAACCACTGATCGTATCGACAGGAAACTACAACCATTCGATGCGAAATTTATCCTAGATGGTTTATGGCTTATTAATTTTCAAATTCCAACGTTTCCCCTTTTTTTTACATCTTGCTTTCTATATTTGATATACTTGCTCCTGTAAAAATCGTAAAAATAAAAAATCATGACCATGCGTGGAAGATCTAAAATATCAAAAAACAATGCATATAAATTATACTATTAGGAATTTAAAAAATCGTCTGTGATGCCATAGAACGTGAAAAAAATACTATTTCAGTATCTACGTAAATTTAAATAGGAACAACCCGCGCATTCTTTGGAAGACCATAAAAAAATATTAACATACATAACAAAGGGGAAACTGTTCTTCCAGACCACCTCTGTATGGCGGAGAATGTAGGAGGGAATAAAATTGCACCTGTTTCTGAAATTGTTTATTACATTAACCATAAGATAGGGGAGTTCTCATTCTCAATTACTACTATATTAGATACTGATATTATTAACTATCTTCGAAGTTTATATTCAAATGCATTGGGGTGTGATGGAATTTCATTAGACATGTTGAAGTTATCTCTACCGCACACAAGTAATATTATAACAGCTTTAATCAATTTCTCCTTGCATCGTCAACTTTTCCATCTGCCTGGCGTAAAACCACAAATCCATCTTCGTTTAAGGACCTCAGGCCGATTAGTATTTTACCAAGTATTTCAAAACTCGTAGAAAAAGTAATATGTGAACAGCTCAGAGGATTCTTAGAAAAGAATGATCTGCTTCCACAGTTACAGTCCGGCTTCAGGAAACATAGGAGCACGACTACTGCATTACTAGATGTGGTTAAACCATATTCTTAGTTTCGCCAAAAATAGTTTTATTGGCTAAAGTTACTTTACCGAATCAAAAATCACGCAAATCGCTAAGCGTTTGCGTTCGCAAAGAACTATGTGAATCAATGATTATTATTTTTTGTTCTAGTGGTTTTCCAATTATATATTTAAAAAAGATACTTTTAGATTAAGATAATGTTTGTTTGCATAGTAATAAGTTTATGAAAGTTTATAAAAGTATATTCCTATTGTCAATAAATAAAAACGACATATAATTATTTAATTTTTATAATTTTGCGAATATAATAGAATACTTAATTCACAAAACAGTTACAATTTTAAATTAATTAATATTATCTTAAAGTTAACATTAATTTATAATATAACGTACACTCAAGTAATTTATATATCACATAAGAAATCGGCTCTGTTTCATAAGCCAACGACTCAAAAAAAATTATTCAAAGTCCATATAACAGCAATGTTTACTACATGAGCTGTATTTATATCTGAAACAAAGAAAAATGATTACTGTATTTTAAAAACTATATAACACCATAAAAAAGATATCTCTGCAAGAGTTTCCCGGAGAAAACTTATTTATCATGATAATATTATGAGATATTTTCCTTTTCACGTGAACAATCAACACAAGGAGCTTATTTAAATTAAATCTTCGCACACTTCTCTAACCAGAAACATCCTTTTCGTATAATAAGGAAGTTTTTCTTTTAAGATTGTGCCCTCTAGCTAGTCTCTAGTCTACTCTAGCCTCTATCGTACATTGGTATTTAAAATAATATAAATATGAATATAATTTTCTTGATATATCACAGATGAATTTATTTAATTTAACCAGGAAAATGTTTTTACAACTTTATTGGTTACAATATCAATTGTGGAAAGATTATAGGCATCTGTGAGTTTTGAACCACATAATATAACTAGTATATGTACGGAGCAATTGTTGGATACATAAAGTATATATAATAAATATAAGCAGCCAAGGTTGACTACTGACCGCCACGTTAAAATATGTGATTCGCAACACATTTCTTGCCGCAACCATTGGTGGAATCAGCTGCTAGCTCGTGTAGTTTTTTTAATCTTACAATTTAAACCTTTCTGAAAATCTTAAAATATATTAATTTTATTCTTTATAGTATGTAAAGGATGAACAAACCTGCTTTTGACACGTATTTAGAGAGTTGTGTTTGAGACAGCAAAGTTACGATAGCTGAAGTATCTCTAACAACTGGAGGCTCCACCATAAGTACTGCTTCACATCGGACTCTCAACGTGCCTGTGGTTTCTGGAGGCATCTTCAAGCGAAGTACCCTCGACGATGCCCGAAGACCACCTGGCTGTGGCTCACTCAGTTCCGTCCGAAGCCAAGGTTCAGGCTATTACATATATTATTTTTTCAATGAAATTATAAATCCTGTTAAAATATTAGAATTAGGAATAATACAGTAAGTTAAGCGAGGGAGTTCGTCAAAACTCCTCAATATGACGAAAGAATCAATATTTAAATACTTTTCGCGTTATTTCATCAATATTTTTATCATCATATCTAAAATCATTGCCTAAATCAAAACCCAAATAGGGCAAAGTAATAGAGTTTTTTTATTGCGTGATATTTCATTTACATTTTAATATTAATTTTGCTTTCGAGAAAAATTCCAAAAACAACATTGTTAATTGTATCGATTTATAGTACGATAATATGGATATATACGATTGATTTCAATCAATAGGTCGTTTAGTTATTCAAAACGATATATCTATAATGGATATAAATAACGAGAATTTATAATGTAAAATTAACAAAATTAATCATATAAAACATCTGCTTACTTTTTAATATTTGTATAAAATTGAAAAGAATTAAACAATCGAATGATTTTTTTTTTTGGAAAACGAGGACAAACCAGCGTACGGTTCACCTGTAGTGGTACGGCAACACCAGAGGAATCACAGGAGTGTTGCCGGCCTTTAAGGAAGGTGTAAGCGCTTTTTTGATGTTGTATTGGAACGAGTACAATGAAAAGTAAAATATCGTTGAAAAATCACATATTTCTTAATTCCAAAGGAAACATTTTAACCGATTTTTTGTTGAAATTATACATAATTTATTTCATGATGCCTCTTATTCAAAGGATTGATACGTACCTCATTGAAAATCATGTTAGTTCCGTTTCATTTAACATAAAATCGCACAGCTGGAAATTCAAGCCAATAGGGTTGCTATATTATCACACAATATCGTTCAACTTATTTTTCAACCAAAGCTCTATCAACTAGATGCCTCTCAAGTTTTGTAACTGTGACCACACTGTGATTGTGATGAGTGATTTAGTTTAACCCTAATACCTGATTTAATTTTTTTTTATATTTTATTTGATTTAATTTCATTGCAATATCGTCGTAAGGCCAAATGACCTAATTTATCGAAAAAAATATGTGGACATTTCGGCCCAAGACAGTTTTTCAAATCATGAAATTGCGGCCCAGCGACCTAATATTATGATATGAAAAATATTTTTTTATTGAAAAGTATTTTTTTAATTAAATAAGCCCGCCAATTTAAATCTGCCATCAAAAAAGAATACCTTGAATACATCTTTAATTTTGACACTGTCAACATGACATTTTTGATCCAAGTAAAATGTTTTTTATGTTTCATCTCGTCTGAACGGTGGCCTCGTGGAGATAAGTAAGTCTTTTCTTAACCTTATGATTATCAAACGGTTATATCTGAATGGCATTGCCAACAGTTCTGGAAATGTATTTTTATGCAGTAATTTAAGAACGATAAAACTGTGTCCCAATATAAGGTCGGTGGGTTGTCATTTAAAAATTTAGATTCTGTGTCAGAATTTTGATGAGACCTAAATTGAGGTTGGGCCTTACCATGTAAAGCTATAATATTATTGTCAAATCAACGAATCAAAAAAAATACTGAAGTTGTAACGATCGGTCAGAACAACATCTGTCTGGTCCTCTAGTAACATAACTATATTAATATAAATTATCTGCCAATAAAAGAGTTCGGAAAATGTTTCCATATAGAAGTATATACAGTAGTTTCAGAGAGTTAATTAATAATTTAATAATAATAAGTGAACAATTTTTTGGTGTTAATATTTTGATAGGGCAAACAGACATTACAATTTCATTTCTCAGAGTCTCGCTGTTAAAACACTTATAACAACAGGCCAGAAATATTAGTTTAGTGTGCGTGACAATCTACGTCTTACACTCGCAATTTGTATGACACTATGTGATAGGGTGCGTGAATTGCTCTAAATAGAGGTTAGTTCTAAACTTAAATTATTTCGACGTTTTCACAGCTGTCATACGGCCGTTCCCAATATTCAGTCTATCTCTAACTTGAGATAAAAATCATAACTATCGTTGACTTTTCTGTTCCAATAAACTCATCGACGGTAACTCACCTTAGCCGTACACGCTGTTTGTCAATGGGACGACGTATAGCTTACCACCGATAGAAGTTTGTATGGAAATTGCAATTCACGCGTCCCAATATAAGGCGATAGGAATGACTTATCGGGTATATTGGGACAGCTTCAGATTATTGGCAGCTAATTACTGACAGTAAAAGGTAGTAATTTATCTCTATCTGTAGATAATATATTGGGAACGGCCGATAGTCTATCTAGACGTATAACAACCGTTTTCCATCACCTATATCCTTAGTTTAACTTAGTAGAGGTAGACAAATCTATCATTTTACGATAACTTACATTTCAATAACCTATCGACAGATAGTATTGGACTATAACTAATAACAAACTATATTGGATATAGCTATGGATGGATAAGATCTTGTCATTAAACGGTGATAGCAATCTATCTGTAACTAGAATTAAGTTATTGAAAACGGCCATAAACGATCTAAGTTTCTATGATTACCAATACAAATATTACCAATATTTAATTTTGGGCTTGCTTTACTTTTAAAGATGGCCAACATAAGTGATAGTAACCGAAATAAATAGCATTTCTGATTCCATGAATAAACTCAGAGGGTAAATGGTTTAAACGTGTTAGGCCATCCAGAGAGTGCAGGCTATTCAGTGATGCGAGAGTTGCTTTATACTAACACAACGTTATTCCAATTTCTAGTTAGCCAGTTTAATTTGCTCGGGGATGAATTTTTGATTGAATGTTCATTTTAATAGCATTGTTACCACATTTATTCGAAACTCTTATTCAACTGTTTTTGTAGCAAACAGAAAAATCAAATACAAACACAAATACAACAGGAAAAGCCGAAATATTTTAAAAAACTACGTGCAAAAGAAATATATTGAGTGTTTTAGCGTACTCGTTTTGAACTAATCAATAAATATGTATTAGTGCAAATTTTACCGTCGTAGGGCCTTACAAATAAAATTGGCATAATAATTATAATAATAAGTTTTTATTAAAGGCAAAATTACCCACTATACATATTATGAAACAAATAAGTTGTAATATTCTAATACATTATATAATAATCTATCTGGAAAGGTTAATAAAGTCATGGCACCGTCATTTATTTACTCTTTTTGTTTTTATGCACAGATAGCCAATATGAAAAAATATTGCTAGGCATCCCGTCACAAACCGTTTGGAGAATGCGCTTCTGAGATTTGCGGAGTCTATCCCAGAAGGAAGCAACTCTTTTCCAATCACAGCATAGAAATGAGGCACCCTTGATTCAGCAAACATACCCGAGGCACTGCAGTACCTAGGCAATCCCATAAAAGTAGCTAAAAGTAGCTCAAATAAAGTTATAACTAAGCATAAACCAAGACTATGTAAAATGTTTCATGTGTCAAATAGACATTTTGCTTACGGATGGTTTATTCGGACGTATAACGTTTCCCGCGTTTATTTGCAAGGCAGCTTGTCATTAGGAAAACTTCAGAATTATCATTGTATTGACAGTGTTGTCAACGATATTGTAAAAATTTTGCATTTTCTTTGTTTATCATCAGTTATAACTTTATACCAAGTTTATTTATTTGTAAGGCCGTAAAGGTTTAACTGACAATTCGATCTGAAATCGCACCGCGAAGTCAATTAGACATAATTCAAATACATGTGATTGAATTCGCACTTTCATTTAGTCATAAAAATAATATACAATACAATATTTTTTTTGAATTAATGTTAAAAAATTAAATATAGTCATACTAATTTTTAATATGAAAATAAGAAAGTAGGACCATTTTCGTGTCAAAGTGTATTTTTTTAATTAATAATATTTAAAAGCTCGCTAGCGTTCGCACTCTTTGTTCGAATGATACATAGTGAAATATGTTTATTACTTCTCTTGCCAATTTTACGGCCGTTTTCATCTAATTATTAGATAATATATAGTATCAGATTCTAATACATGTTTGACGGTAGCTTCTATATGACGTACGTGTAACTAACTCATCATAGATACCTTTTGTAACTCGTCGTCTATATACCAGTTGATAACAGACGCTGGTAATGAATAGTCCGAGGTACAGTTCAGCAGTGCCTGCTCTCCAGGCTTCAATAATCTCGGAGCACCAGTTATAACCGGATCTCGATCTGGCAGAGCTGGCGGGTAATAGTTAATATTAATAATGTCTTCTTCTGCACTATAACAATATCACATAATATACACGTCCATAATAATATCATAAAGAGGAAACGTTAGTATTTTTATATTTTTGAACAAAATTTTTTCGCGAGTGATCTGTTGTTCTTAATTTAAGATTTGATATTGATTTTCACTCATTCACACAGTCGTATCTACATTACAGAAAATGAAACAGCGAAAGTGCGTACACTTCGGAACAATTTCGTAACTATGTTGAAAGTCTCAGTAGATATTTCACAGCCGAGAGTAACTTGTGCAGCTACAGACGTCGTTCACTTACATTATTTGTGTGACGAACACAAGTCGTGACGTTATGTGTCTACGTAGCGACCATCTTTGGTAGCAACAGACATCGTCTTCACTCTCATTAAACACAGTATTGTGTTAAATTTACACTTTTATTAGTGTTAATGGAGGTAATAAGCGATTTTTGTGAGTGAGCCTAACCGGTTCCAATTTATCAACTGCAAAGCATATTGTGAAAGGTACTCAAATCTTCACAAGATTTATTTTAAATCCATTCCTCAAGAATTACTTTTGATCTTATTTAAATCACTACCCCCACTTGGGAAAATTATAATCTAATAATCATTGCCTAATCAATACATGTTGACAATGGTGTGTTTTTTGATTTAATGAAGCAGAGTAAAGTCATACCATTATTAAAAGCCGGTAGTTCTTCTGACCCCACAAATTTTAGGCTTATATCTATTTTACCAACGCTAAGAAAAGTATTTGAAAAGCGTATTTGAGAATAATTGCTTAGCCATTTTTTAGCTCCAAACAATTTGTTTCATCAAGGGGACGCTCAAAAACAGACGCTGGTGATGAGTTTTATCAGCTAATTTTCGAAGCCTGAGAAAATTCTCAGAATGCCGTTGGTGTCTTCTGTGACTTATCCAAGGTATTTCACACTGAGTTCATTATGTAATTTTAATCAGGAAACTACATCATTATGGTATCAAGGAAGAAGCACTTAGCCTTTTGAAGTCTTATTTGGGCAACAGGATTCATATTTTTGCGGTGAACGGTAAAAGGTCAGCTGGGTACAAAATAAGCATGAGATAGTATTGTTTGAAGATGATACTTCTTTACTTTTTAAACTACATTGTCAAAATACTGCTTTTGATGACGTGAACAATGCAATCTTAATCTCTAAAGTAGTGGAATGGTTCAATCAAATAATATCCTTCGTAATGAAAAAAAAATTGTAATATAGGTTTTAACGTCGTACAGTCAGATAAATAATAATTGCACAGGAGTTAAAAAGTAATACTCAACGTATGGTGGTCTAACTGGTAATATAACACAAACAATACTAACCAACAACAGTCATGTGTTTACCTCGCTATCAGAAACTTGGGTTTTTCTGTAGATATCTCGCAGTTGTAGACAGCGCGAGTGGCTACCGGTGCATCACTCGCACCAGACACCACACACTCAATATTCTACATAAGTAACCAGTATCTCACCTAAAACAGTCATCTGTTTAGTCTTCCTCGCTATCATAAACTTGGGTCCTTCTGTTGATATCTCACAGGTGTAGGCGGCTTGTGTTGCTACCGGTGCGGGCATAACTCGTACCATACACCACTGACTCTCACACTCCCCGCTTTGAACCATCACGTCGGTCACGTTGTACAAACGTATCGAAGGCTGTTAAAATTTAATTAAAAGGAAATTCAATTAAAATTAATTTAAAAACAAGCTTTTATTCCATATTGTTATCAAAAGTGGGCCAACCTGTAATATTTCCAATTCAATCACTTGAGTTTAACAAACTAAAAAATTCGGCAGCAGATTTTACTTGAAAATAGATTAGAAAATTATCAAAATTTTGATAAAAAAATCAAAAGATATATAAGATAGATTGCAAAATCATTCTGCTTTCCGAGTAGAAGAGTAGAATGAATTATTTTAATACATTTCCTTTTAAGTCAGTTTTTTTTTAGTCAAACAAATCAGAATTTTATTCATTTAAATCAAAAAATAACTTTAATGAACAAAATTTATCCATTATACTACTATATTTATATTTACCACCACTTCGGAAAAATTTGAGCTTTAAGGAGAAAAAGTGACAAGAAACTCATTACCATTTTTATAAATTAACCTTTATTACTTCCTCTTTTTGCAAATTATTTAAATCAAAATCTAAAGCAATAATTATTATAATAAGCCTTTTTGTTACTTGTTAGCAATAGTTTTTTACACTAAACACAAATTTACATAGTATTTGTAAGTTAGCTTTGGTTAATTTTAGTATTATAAGTGTAAGATTAAATTAAAAATATATAAAATTAAGGGTTCGTTTTTATGGGTTAAAAGCCTCCACCAAAGATGCCCATTCTTATCGGTCTTATGCTATGGAGCACCAGTCTATGCCAGCTAATCTTTTCAGATCATTGTCCCGGCGGGCTAAGGGTTTTCCCCTTCTCCTCTTGCCTGAAGGTCCTTTCCAATTGGTAACTCTTATGGTCCACCTTATCAGCCATTCTCGCTACATGTCCAGCCATGCCATTTCCGATTTTGGGCGAAGGTCAAAGTGTTTGTAGCTTTGGTGATGCCTCTTATCCTTGTGTGTCGTATTTTATGCATTTCTCTTTAAAATCAAAAACATACTTATTTCAGGAAAAGTTGAAAAACCTAGCCATGAAGAAGGTATACATGTTGATTACACGTTTTGGATTAGTTTAATTATCGCTCCAGTCGTGAAATAAAAATAAACAGTTGTCACTACCAACCTACCATCATATGGGAGCCACTTACTTCATAACACAATACGAGTAACAAAGGAAAATAATTTCAGTCCATTCAGAACTACCGAAGAGATCGGAAAATATAAAATTTCATTCCCAATAAGCCTTTGGGGTATACTAGTCATACAAAATAATCATATTAAGTTTTCCTTAACCTGTAGAATTATTTCACACTTCAATATAATAATACATGAGCCATTCAACGAGTACATTAGCCCGCTAATTATTTGCATACAAAAGCTCTATTATGAAACAAGAGTTATAATAATTTGCATGAGATGCTCAATGCATTATTTTGCATACATAATTCCACTGGAATTTGTAAAATATACATGAAGTCACATAATATAATGAACTTTGTCGATACATTAGATAATATCTTCATTATAAATTACCTTTTGCGAGGGATTGTATCTGAATATCTCGTCCAGGTCTCTGTACAACTTGACAGAATGCAGCTCGTAGTCGTCCATTATGAAGTGACAACTCAGCTCGGCTGCACGGCGGGGGTCCGCGTACAGCGGCACCTTCAGCTGAGTGATCTTGTACGCTGACGTCATCGCTGAATACAACAACCTCATTAGAATTCAGGACAAACATTTAGACTATACTAGCTGACCCGGAAAATGGTATTTTGCCATACAAATTATTTTTAGTGTTCGACTGTTTTTTCTCCGACGTACTTTACAAATCCGACTACTTCGACAAAGTCTTTTCATTTTTCGGGTTAATATACAGCATATCAATGCCACTCACAAATGTGGTCTTATATTGGTAACAGAATTTTCAAAGTCGGTTCAGTAGATCCAGAAATAAAGGCCGGCAACGCTCCTGTGATTTCTCTGGAGTTGCAAGAGAATGTGGGCGGCGGTGATCGCTTAAAACCAGGTTGCCTGTACGCTGGTGAGTCCTGTTTTTCCATAAAAAAAGATTATTCTCTTGAAAATTTTGATAATGATTTTAAATGAAAGAAACTATTTTCTTATTTCGTTAAGAACTATGTTGTGTAATATATGTAAATTTGAACTGAGTATTTTTATGATGTTCTCACTAATAGGTATTATTAGTGCTTTAGTTTGTAAGGATATATAGGTATGGCTGTATTGGTAACGCAAAAGTTATAGGTTATACACTACTGGCATTATAGGCTAATGCAATAAACTCCTATAAACTAAGTTAAATGATTTATTTCTGTCAGAATAAACATGCAGATTTTGCGATTTAGAAATTCGTAAGCCACATAGAGTTAGCCGTGGGAAAAACATGGCATGTGCAAACGTATGCCTGTCTCTTTTAAGGTTTGACCCTGCGATTTGTTGATAGTCATTAAAAAGTCGCAGTCATCCGTTCGCCTGCAAGCCCGTCCCACCGCCTGCCACCGGACCGCACCATAACATCGAGCACTTGGTTGTTTATCGTCATCGTCATAACCATTCAAATATCTGTTCAAACAATGTGGTTTAATAGAAAAATATTATCTACTTTAAATACCAGATGCGATAAAAGTACATATTTTGGTATAATGATCAATTTGCTACTTTCAAATATGTGCGTTAGAAATAAATATATATCATAATTATATAAATTTTAAATGTATTTATGGTTCACTATTATGGCGATAATGGATTACACATAAAAGAGAGATATATGCTAAACCGGGCTTTTTTGTAGAACTATTTAAGATTAAACATTTCCATTATATATTATATACGAGTAACTTCAACGGGTTTTTCCTACTGTGTCAAGTCGTTATCTTTATCAATATCCCTATGTGTTATTGTGATGTGTAATCTATAACAATCATTGTAAAGTTTCTTCAAAATCCATTTAGTAGTTTTTGCGTGAAAGAGTAACAACAAACATCCATACATTCTTAGAAACTTTCGCATTTATAATATTAGTAAGAGAAGAGTTATTTGCAGTGCACACATGACTACCTCGTAGATTGTAGAATTTTTACTACTTACAAATCCGACTACTTATACACTTATCGTTATATTCAATAAAATCCATTCAGTAGTCTTTGCGTGAAAGAGTAACAAACCTACATCATCCATACATTCGTGCAACCTATCGCGTTTATAATATTAATAATTCATGATTCACTATTTTCGTGAAAATGGCTTACACATAAAAGATATATTATATATATGCATTCGCGGGCTTTTTTCCAGGAATATTTAAGATTAACAATTGAACGTAATTCCGGAAAAACATTCCAAACCACAATCATGCCGAAATTGAATTAAGAACACAAAACTGGTCAAGTGATTCACCTTAACAGACTGACAAAAAATGGCAACCCTAATGTTACTCTTTAAATGACATCATGACTAAGTAGCCCAACCCACAAGTACGGGATTTACTAATATTTAGTAAACTTTAAACACGAATTCCTTTAAATGTGATGTTTGTGGCTTGGAACGTTTTCAGGAACTGCGTCCAATTATATTATACATTATAAGATTTGAAGCTCCAACAGATTTTCGCAGTGCACGCATGAATAGCTCGCAGATTGCAGATTTTTTTTCCTTCTTACTGACATTTATCGTATAATTTGGGATAAATCACACAATATCTTTAAATATTATAGTCTAAACGTTATTCTGATGTGTAAGCTATAATATTAATGTAAAGTTTTGTTAAAATCCAGTCAGCAGTTTTTACGTGATAAAGTCACAAACATACATCCAGACATTCTTACAAACTTTCGCATTTATAATAAAGTATTTATTTTATTTGTCCAGATGTAATTGAAAATATTTTTGGGCTCAAAAGCAAAAAACAGAACCCGTAGAGGACCACTTTGTTTACCGCCGTCCGTCTGTCAGTCTGTAAAGACAAGCTCGTGGACGCATTAGGAGCTAAAATTAAAACAACTTCAAGCCTACAGCCTCAAAAATATACAGCCGCTTATGCTGCAAAATAAACGTATATTTCGACACTCTCAAGAGAAAAATTCTATCTAAAATTTTTAGGATATTTTATAGAATTTTGACCTTGAGCTATAAAATTTTGCAAGTACAGTTATAGGAGGTTGATGGTTATAGATAAAGGTGGCCTCGTATATCCATCAAATGATATGATAAAAGTTTGCAAAGTAGCTGAAGCTGTCATTATGACTAATAGACGGATATATTTAAAAAAAGGATTCAAACTTTCTAAAATATTCCGAAATCTTTTTGGCGAAAAGTTGTTCGAAAATATAAATTTTCATCAAATTCAAGAATTTCCTACATCAAACTAAACTGATTTTATAAAAGCCGTAATGTGCGTATGTACACTTACTAAAAATAAATTTAAAACAAAATATAGACAACTCAATTATTATTTAATTTAGTTTTATCAAAGTATGTTAAATATAGTTTTAAGGTTTGTTTTGTTTTAATAAATATAAATTTACTGGTTAAATATACCGCGAGGGACTGTTTAAGTGTAATCAAATAAAATCTCATTTCATTTAAGTTTCTACAATACACATTCCAATATTATGAAAATTCAGTCCCCTATGAGGGTCTCAAATCCATTTAAATATATTATGTATTACAGATTTATAAGCCTATCATTATCCTATTAATAATATGTACATCGCTACACATAATGCACTGTACGTGGGTAACACTGAAAATGCTTAGAACTGACCAATTAGAAACATTGCTAATGAAAACTTTTTTGGAAATTTAATTTTAGAACTCTTTGGTAACCTAATGTAGTATATTGCATTCATTTGTTATTTGTTTTTGTGATTTGGCGGCAAATTTAAAACTCTTGTTACACGTGAAAATGAACCTAACGCGAGAAAATTTTCGGTCAATGATTTATTATGACTTTCGTTGTGGGGTTAGTCAACAACAAAGCTATGATAGGCTGCGATTAGCATTTCTTAATGAAGCTCCATCTCGTGCCACTGTTTACAATTGGTTTAATGAGTTTAACCATGGACGTAGCAATCGCAATGATGATCCGCGTGAGTGACGTTCTTTAAAAAAATGATAAAAAATTCGATGGCAGCGCCCTCGAAGCAGGATCTTCCTTCACCACGACAATACTTCAGCGCACTCCGTGAAATGGACTGTTGAATATTTGACTATGGCAGGTGTGGAGATAATAAGTCATCCGCCATAGAGTCCTGACCTGGCGCCCTGCGACTTTTATCTATTCCCAAGAACTAAAGATACAATTCGAGGTAGTCACTTTACGAGCCCTGAAGATGCGGTGAAGGCGTATAAAAATGGGCCCACTGCTTTTCTCAGTAGTTCCATCGAATGCGACGATGTGTAGAGAGGAACAGAGATTACTTGGAAAAACAATAAAAGTATTGGCAACTTTCTACATTAAGCCGTTTTTCATTTTCTAAATATTTTCAGTGTTACCTAGGTATACCCTTTTTTATATTGACATTATTTTTACAAATAATGTTTTTGCTTACTCGCGAACAAATTTGAAACAAATATAAAAATGTTTAAGTAGGTAAAACACCTCAAAAAAATACGTTTTTCTTTTTATTTAGCTTACAAGGAACATTTTTGTTTTAATTTAATATTTGATAAGTTCTTTGAATATTAATACAATTTATATTGTGTTTTACACTTTACATGCTTTATAAAGTATATGGAAATGTTCAATAATTGTAAGAAAGATAATATGAGACTAAGATTATCTGATAAAGTTTCAACCTGTCTTCAGACTGTACAATAAAAGACTACCAACGACATTATTTAATGGAGGCATTAATACAGTGATATTTATCGGCTTGTTCCCACATAATATGATAAATTATCTATCTTCTTTGAAAATATTAATAAAATTACAATTTATTTGAAATATTAATAAACTACCTGAGAAATTTCTCGTACGTATTTTTAGTTTTACATAAAATAATTTATTTTATTCAAATGGACCACTTTAAAAACAGTATTTCAAGATGTATTAAATAATCCACTTACCACACAGACATATCAGCAATAAAAAAGTCATCTTCAAGTTTCCGATTTCCACCAATTTCATAGTAATTTATCCAACAGAATACATCACAAAATTCCAAAATTTATACTTCACATAACACTGATTTCATTGATGAAAACACTCGAACAAAAAGTGTTAAGACATTATTATTGTTTGTTAATGTTCCGATCGCGGTAGAACTCAGTGATTCACATAGAGACAGTCATCACAAGCGTGCTGTTAGGTTTGCGCTATGGAACTGCTTTAAAGTTCGTCATTGGTTTACTCCAGCAGGGGCTAACTGCGACATGCGCAATACGTCCCAATACCCCAAATAGTCCTTAAGTTGATTAACTTTATGCCAGGAAACAACGTCTTTGGATAACCCAATATTACATTGTTAATAATTTATTATATCTTATTTAATCAACGCGAGCTTACACGCCTTTAAATACTTTTTTTAAAGTTTTTAAATATCTACTGGTAGATTTTCTTATGCCACAACTCAGCCTTAAACAATTATTAAGATGGATAGAAGTTATATTATACTTAATAAGCTTAATATCGAGATCACGTCATATCAAAATAATATGTTCATGTTAGGTTTTATTAAATCTGTACGGCCACATCGACCGTACTTCAACAATGAAATTTTAGTTTTTAGATTACCGATACTTTTTTACATATTAAACTATAATGGATTATATTTTTTTTAATGAATATAGGAACGAGACAATCAATGTGTTCAGTTTATGGTAATTGATACGCCCTGTCCATAACAATGCAATGCCGCTTAGGATTCTTGAAAAATCCTAAATCTTCTGAGCGGGACTACAACTGCGCTTGTCATCTTGAGACATAAGATGTTAAGTCTCTTTTGCACAGTAACTTCACTAGCAACGGTGCCCTTCAAACTGGAACACAATAATGTTTACACATTACTGCTTCACGGCAGAAATAAGTACCGATAATCTAGCCGGCATCCTGTGCAAAGGAGCCTCCTACTGGTAAATGACTTATAAAGGACTTAAGCCAACCAATAATATGCCAATGTTTTAAAATTAAGCCTGTTGGTTACAGCAAAAACTTAACGACTGGGCTTTGTCGATTAAGTGTAAATTAGACAAACATTAATAATATCTATAACTTAAAAAAAATACAGTTTCAGAAAAATGCCTATTACAATTATTTCAAATCATTACGTAGGTTTTAATGTTAAGTTATTTGTCTGGTAAAAATGAAAATTTATTACTTACCCGACATTTCGAATCCTACAATATCAATATTTTCCCTTGACAAGATTCAAGAAATTAATTGACCTGTTCAAAAGAAAAGGTGGTCCCATTAACCTTAAGTTTAAAATCTAAAATCAAACACATTAAACAGAAAAGGACAATTTCAGTAAATCGCACCCAACATCTCATTGACATCGCTTTGACTTTCACGTCTCCTATCAATCTCAGTACCCTGAGAACGTATTTCTTATAAATTTATTAATAGAAGGGGACAAGTGCTGGTCTTAATTAAGCACCGAGGGCTTCGTACTGTTGAAATAATAAGAACAACGACAACGCCTGCCGAATCCTATCAAGATAAAGCGAGATTGTTTTCCGGCGCCCTTTGCGGTTGTAAATGGAAAACGGGGGTACCTCGCCTCCATGGTTGATTTTATTTTTTTAATTCAATTTTCATGAGGAAGCTCGCGAATAATTATTAAAAATAATGAAAAATTAAAAAACGTTATAAATAGGTTTCTTCAGTTGAAATTGCATTGCGTATTTTACCGGTAGAGTGACCGAGCCTCCATTAACATCACCGTTGAATAAATACGTCACGCAAGTCGCTACCAATTAAGGTATATAATAATAAAATAATTTTGTTTCAATCAGCCGAAATTAATAAATCTTAAATTTTATGAAATATCTAACTGAAAAGTCATATTTATTTGTAAATGGTCTGTTTTCTATTACATGGTGACTTTTTAACTTCTTATTAAAATAAATAAAAACTTATAAAACTAAGTAATATGTGCTTAGATTTAAGAGTCCTATTACGAATCGTCAATGCTCATTTATCATGCCCGCACGGTGGTGCGTGTCAATACGCGAAGTTACTAAGGTATGCGTTGGAAGAACAAATGTGGTTCGCGAAACAATTTTGATACTAAATTAAAATTTTCGTGAGACTGTCTCAACATTATTTATTTAACACGGCTTTGAGTATGAGACGGGACGTTTTAGCGAACCCACTACACTCACCCTGGTGCAGGACCTCCAAATGGTCCGAAACTAGTCGGTACCCACTATGATATGATATGAATAAGATGACAACTTTTTTTAAATCAAGAGTCCGAAGACTATTAGGCAAGCAACCAGAGGTTTATAGTGTACATGAAAAAACTTAAAAGGGTCCATAAATTAAACATATTATAAAATTTGAGAAAAATAATACAAAAAGATCTCTCGCATTGGCATTGATAGTGCTTTAAGATTAAGATGTTGTCAACTTCGGTAACATTTTTTTACGCCAAAATAAATCACCTTTACAAACTTTGACGACATTCATTAGGTATTCATCCCCAGTCTACACTGCGAACAAACAGATATTTTTATCAGCAATATGAAGCTGGTCTTGGACTTGGTAGTCGTGTTTCCGATCTAAAATAAATTGAGAGCGATTATTCAATTTGAAGCATTTCAGCTTCTTCAGGATCTAACCCAAACGCGGCACTTTATTGCCACCAAACCATCTTCAAATAGTCGTGTTTATAATTGTAATATCTGAAATTTTTTACATGAAGTTTCATGCAAGTTTGAGGAGTGCTGATACATTTCTTGGTCTGTTAATATACGCTGTCAGTAATCAGTATTGGTTGCATTTCATCAACACTCAAATAATCTTTACTAATGTTTTCCAGCTTGAATTGCTCCAAACCAATCTTGTATTTCTTTATAAATTTTATTATATTTAATTCGAGAGAAAATGTTGTCGTAGGTGTAATTTGTATATTACTAGCATTTACCCGTGACTTCGTCCGCATGGTAGTTACTTTGGGTAGCATTTCCATTTTTACGGATACTTTGCAAATAATATACATACAAACTGCTTTTTCCGCTGCGGATAATAGAGCGGATACCCCATGTCATTGTGGACAGTCTTAATAATAGTATATCTGATTATTAATATAGAAGTAAGCATTTGTGAAATAAACACTATAGGACCTCACTATTTCAACCCCATGTGTGTTAGTTTCAAAAATGCTCGAACAAATGTTTATAAATCTCAAATGTTTATCAAGTGCCCAAATACAACATTTCATCGTTTTATCTCTGAAAATAACGAATTCACTTGCAATTTTTAATCCCTAATTTCAATCAGTTCATGCCTTTTAATTAATAAAATTATGGCTTATGTCCTTCCCCAAGGTTTAGTGTATTTTATTCTCTATTAAAAAAAAACTTTTTTAGCACTTAATCGTGTTTTTTCACAAAAGTCACCATATTATCAAACTCCGTTTAAATAATAATTTGATACAAATAATAAGTGCTGTTTTTAATTTACTTTGATATACCTTTTTATATTTAAATATAAAAGAATTAATCTGTTGTTATAGTATAAGATATTTCGGAGATGGTTTCGTCCGCCTATTTTCACACATATCGCTGTGAAAATTCCATTGCCTTCAACGTGACCTCGCTAGAATCGTTTCAGGAAATTCCAATTTCGTAACAAACCTACTCTCATGGCGCCACAGTATCTAAATGTTTATTACGGGTATCGTTCGAACAAAAAGTTTTGTTCAATTGCTCACATAACGGTTAACGGAAACCAGTTTCTATTGTCAACGAAACGCTAAGAAAACCAATTAAAACTATAACTGGGGTCGAATTTTGAGTGGGAGCAACTATATTTTTAAACTTGCTGTTGGCTGTAAGTTTCGTGTTTTACCTATAGATAATATATTATGATACATATTGCAAATGCATGTAGTAATAAACTTATTTTAGAGAAAACTGTTGATATCATATGATATCTTTCAAGTACAATATGATGTCTACGAATTGAAAATTTCTTCGTATTAGGAGCAAATATAAAATATCATAACTCTGTTAAAAAGTTTGACGCCTCCCAGAAAATTTTAGGGAAAAAGAGCAAAAGGCTATGACAGTTTTTTCATACTGTAAGATTGAGGGTAAGTAAATATATGTATGTGAAATAAATTTACAAAGCAGATAGAACTCGACGATTACCTCCTAGATATGATTAAGAAGTTACATTATAATCAATTTCATCTGGAAGCCCTGGAATATCGTTTGTAACCAAAGTGAATATCAACGTCTACATTTTTTATGTAAGAACGGGGTTGTCTCAATGTTTATGATGATTCCGTCCATTGAATACAAACAACACGCTCCCAACTAGATTAACCCTTCGAGAATGTTCGCGTCGTAACGTGAATTCTAACAATTCGGTTGAATGTAACGGTTCCGTTTAAATCTCAACGGTTTAAGTTTAATAAACAGATAAAGTTTCATTGTTTGTGCTTCTTTGCTTGGTTTAAATCTTCTGTCAATGCTTTATATAAGATTTATTTAATACTGCGAAATTTAAGTACTTAGATTTAGGACAAAATTAAAGAGATGTTCTCATTTTTCAGCACAAGTTTAAATATTTAATATATTATTGAAAACATAATTTATTTGTTTGTGAATGTAACATTATATTAATATTGATTTATATATTGATAATTGGTAGAGCTTAATATGTGTATCTTATTTTCCAAGCGTTAGGTAAACCTAAATATGTTATTTTACTTTTAACCGATTAGAATCTTCGCGTCTATAAGCCAAACTGTGTTTCTTTTCATTGAGTTTAATTTGTAATCAATTTAATTTGTAAACCTTTAAGTATTCTTAAAAGTATGCAAAGCAAAATATTAAATATGTTTTTATGCAATGCAAACTTACATACTTAGGAACATTTTTATAAGTCAGTTGATATATTATAACACGGAAGATATACAAAAACTCTGCCTAGAAACAAATTTATATAGATTTTTAGTAGAAGCAACAATAAGCACATTTCATGATAATTTAATGTATTGAGGGTAACATTCTCTTGCTTAGCACAGCGTGAATACACCTAAAACATGTCTCACGTACATTATCATTGTCTCCTCGCTCGTTACTCACAAACTTGTCTTAATTTACTCGATTCCGTATATTGTTGAGTAGAATAAAAAGTATTTCTTTTGTATTTGGCAACGATGGTTTCTTTGTTTTAATGAAAATAAGCGACAAGACGAGCAGGACGTTTAGCTGATGGTAATTGATACGCCTAGCCCATTACAATGCAGTGCCGCTTAAGATTATTGAAAAACCCAAAAATTCTGAGTGGCACTACAACTGCACTCGTCACCTCGAGACATAAGGCCAATACATAGTAATGCTTACACATTACTGCTTCACGACAAAAATAGGCTCCGTTGTGGCACCCATAATCTAGCTGGCATCCGGTGCGAAGGAGCCCACTGGTAAAGTTTCTATGTTCTTATTACTGTAAATTAGCAGTATATTGTAAAATATCTACGAATCAGCAGGTTCCCATACTATTACAATAATAAATATGATAATATATATGTTATTATCAATATCTATAACATATATTGGATAAAAAAATAGTTTTTGAAACATAAGTAAGACAATAGGTAAAATATACCATATTTTTTGTGATTTGAAAATCAGCTTGAACTTTCGGTTCGCTCTTGATAAAGGTGTTCATTCACATTAAAGAAAAACAAGAACATAGAAAAGGCGGAACTTACTTGACCATTACTCGATGTCCAATCTGAACACATGATGAACAATATGAAGCTAGGGTCACACTTACGCGAAACGTCGTTAATTTTTTTTTATGGAAAAGTAGCACAAACTAGCGTACGGGTCACCCGATGTTAAGTGATCACCGCCGTACTCTTGCAACACCAGAGGGATCTCAGGAGGACTTTTTTGAAGGTAACCATGTCGTATCATCCCGGAAACACCGCCCATGGAAGCTCATTCCACAGCTTTGCAGTAAGTACAAGAAAGCTCCTTGAAAACCGCACTGTGGAGGACCGCCACACATCCAGATGGTGGGGATGCTAATTTGTGGCGTGTCGTAATTATTTAAAATGTTTTTATTTTATTTCTTAGGGATAACAGTTCACACAATACATTTTATAATTTCAAAGTACAGTAGATATTAAATTAATTTCTAGTGCGAGCCCACACCGTTATCCACAGGTTGATTTTATAGTTAATAGTATCTAATATATGATGAATAAAAAAGTTTAACAATAATAAAAGTAATATGTAAATACAAAATTAGACGTCTTAAATTTGAATTATTTACAAAATAACAATACATCTAAACAAAAGAGTTAATGAGATTTAAAAAAAATACACATCCTGTTCACTTAAATTCACTTAAAATGTCATTCACTTGCTTTGCTGTGTGCGCACCGTCCGCCTATGCGCTACGCGTGGTACTGAGTAATTAAGTTTATTGTTAAGTTGGATGCAATCATATATAATATTGTTACAAATATTGTAGAATGTCATTGCAAAAAGAGTACGACGATTGCGTAAGCTAAGTTTATAACAGCTTTCAAGCAATATTGGAAATCAATTTTACTAAGGAATTTACTTTGTATCCTCTCCAAATGTCGGCATTATTATTAAATAACGAACGATGCGGGACTCGGACTACATTGTTCACAAAAGCAAAAAACGATTTCTAACGAGTGTGCAAATTTGATCAAAGGATGCAGCGAAGTCAAGGGACTCAATAAACTCTGGTACTAAACTAGTGTTTGATCACGTTATCCCCTGAGTGATAAATAGTGCCTTACTACTAAGCCTTATTAGTAGTGCCTTACTACTAAGATTTAAATGAAAACGAAAATAATTAAAAGAATAAATCTTTCTGACAGTCTTTAAAAATATTAAAACTGATCATAGCTGACACATAAATTGTGTATAATTAACAAAAATTAATGTAGGAATGGAAGTCAAAATATTCAAGGCAGACAACCCCTCACGATATATTATTTATTATATTTTATTTGATTTATAAAATATTTTCATCCATCAAACAGCTGATGCGTGAAGGTCACTGAGGGTACCAATATCAGTTCTCACAATCAAATTTTCAGCACTAGTTTTAATTGGTTCGCTCGCAGCTTCCGAGTTTTTCGTTGACAATAGAAGCCAGTTACCGTAAACGACTTTTTAAACAATTGAACATAAGTTATATGATATTATATATATGTGACAAATAACATTTCAATTTTAAAGCTCTGTGGAATAAGAATGTTTATCAAAAAAGTTTCAGTAATAATCAATTTAGTGATGCAATGTTATATAATAACAACCCTATATGCTCAATGGAATACTTAAGTATGAAATTTGAATATTGTATCTTATTGAAATTTATAGATGCATCTATATCGTGTCCTTAAAGATGTCAATCAGAAGAAATAAGTTTTCTGTTTAAAGTATATGAAGTTTAATAAAGAGCAATTCAATCCAGATAAGGTTAGCGACAATCCCATGGAATTGAATGAATGTGCCCAATTTTCGAGTTTATCACGTAAAGAAAAGTTTTAACATCGCTCGAAACTGCTCTTACTTCACGTAAAATATCTGAGATAATCACAGACACCCATATATCAAGCCGTTGATCTCGTGCAATTGAGATATCTGAAACATTTCTGTAAACAATAGCGAGTAGATATGGATATTATGTTTTATATTCCTATGCAGCTCAAACTTACTCAATAAAACCACAAAAATATGTAAACCAAGTTTTCACTTTAAAAATACTCGGGATTTGTAATGTTACCCTGACAGAGGGTGATACGCCCTGGCAAAGGCCATTGTAAAGACAATGCAGTGCCACTTAGGCTATTTGGTTGAACACAAAACTCTGAGCGATATCACAATTTCTCTCGCCACTTTGACACGTGAGATGGAAAGTCTTATAAGACCTGTAAAACTAACTGGAGCGCTTACTTTCAAAAATAAATACAATAATAGTTGCTCAAAACTGCTTGACAACATAAAAGGAAACTACGAAACACCCAGCGACGCAATCCTATGCAAAGAAGGATCCCACTGGTCTATAATTCAGTGACACTCACTATCAGCATATTTATTTCCTAATAAATTGAATTATAACAATTAAATTAATTAGAATGGAACATTTTTTATTCAGCAGTTGTGTGAGATACGAGCGACACGACAGACGGGAGATAAAACAAACAAAAGCTTATCAGTACCGTAGCGGGGTCACGTAGAGCGTAAAGCCGTGGAATAACGTCGTGGTTGGCTACAGTTGGCTTACTCTTATCTTTTAACTTAATATCTACCTGAAATGGCCACTTGCGAAGGTGAAACAAAAAACTGTTTTTATATTTTCTTAGGACTGACTAGCCTGATAAGCTTTTTTAGATTCCTCCATTGATTGGGAATCCTCTCACGAAAAATGACTCGGCGAAAGTAAAAAAGGGTAAAATTTCAATTGAATGGTTTTAATTGAGCAAAAGGCTCTACAATCTCTTAAAAAACGTTAACTAATGAAATAAGGTCATTTAGTAAACAAAATATCAAGTCCTGAATAGGACTTTCTCAATTAGAAGAAGTTGCATTTTGGCAATTGTTTCATCGGTTGATAATTCTCATTATTTTATATATAAAATATTGTAACTAACAAAGTACTAATGCTGTTAATACGGTGAGAAGTAATAATGTTTTTATTCTAATGAGCTGAACAAAGTCGGTATTTACACGTGTTAATAATTCAAATCCAGTTAGTAAAGGGACTCGGTTCCGTTGAGAATTGCGTTGACATTCGTAAACTTGTCTCGTCGACTCGTTAGCGGCTGGCTCGTCTCCTGAATTCGTAAGCGTGACATCCACGATTAAGCAACTGACGATGGGACTTTTGACAAAAACAACGCCACAGATCTAGCGACATTTGATTATTTCCTGTGGGTTATCTCAAGGACCTCAGACAATCTTGATAAACTGAAGTTTATCGATTATTTATACTCGAAGCATTGAAGCAAAACATCCATAGCTAAATAAAATATAATCTCTGTATCAATATATTTGCTTAATTTTATCCAATATTGTGGATAAAATTAAGCAAAAATCAAATATTGCCGCCGCCTATGTATAGTATTTATTGCAATTTCTTTTATACTCATTTCTTTTTAAGAACATCGACAAAAGGTATGCTATTATAATAACCATGTTTGTATTGACGCTTAAAACACTTAAATTCCTTCGCCTTAACCTGTTTATAACTAAACGATTAATTAAAAACAATTAAAAAGAAAGTACTAACAACTACAACAACAAGCACAACTTATGCACCTAATTTAGTTAAATTTGTCAAGTTGATATCTTATATTGCCGATAAAACAATGAATATTATAAAAATACCCTAATAATATAAGAGTCACGGGTTCCCGCGGGAAAGTATAACATTACAAATTCAAAGCCCCACATAGCCATATCTATCTATCTATATATGTATATAAAAATGAATTGCTGTTCGTTAGTCTCGCTAAAACTCGAGAACGGCTGGACCGATTTGGCTAATTTTGGTCTTGAATTATTTGTGGAAGTCCAGGGAAGGTTTAAAAGGTGAATAAATGGTGAAAAATGCTGCTAAATTAGATAAAAACAACAAATTTGTTTTTCCTTTGATGTGTCCATACATAATTTCTATGAGAGAATTTATTGACGCACGGTTTGACAATTCTGCTGTGAAACAATTTCATTACGACAGCAGGGTGTATATTTTACGAAGTAATTTTTGATGTATATTGACAAACTCATATAAAAACATTATTTTATTTATTATATACAGAACAACGTCTGTCAGGTCAGCTAGTTCATATTTAAAAAATGTGTGTGATGGACGTCATTTCCACCAAAGCATTTCCAGCAAAGAGTGAGAACGACAAGTCATTTAGGTCGGACATAATAAATAGGTACATCGGATACATAGTTAATCTTACAACCAAGGTAAAATCTCAGCCCCACCTTCTGGCTTTCCAAAGAAGTATACATTTATAAATTAAAATGCCATTATAATTATATTATTATAGTTTTCAATTTCAATTATTGTTATTCAAAGTATGATTTAAGATCACTTATGAACGTCAAAAACTACCACTCATTCGACAATGTATGCCTCAGATCTGAGAAGAATGCCCAAAAACCTCAGCGGGCTTCTTTCTTTTACAGCGATATTTCGTTATAAAAAATATTAAAATATTATTTAAATAGCCTGACGGCGGTCTTTTTTATTCCCAACCTGTGTTATCATTAAGAAAGTTATTTATGTCATAATAACATTTACCACATAATAGTTATTTAACATTTATTTTATACTTCGTTACACATTTATTTTGTACATTTTCTGGAATGATCTAAAAAGCATATACATCGCCAAAAAAGGAATTAAAGACTCAACTTAAATAAGTCTCTTAGACTAAACTTATATATTTACTTAATTTATTTAGTTATAACAGAAACAAGTACTCTTATGTAAACCTACTTCAGACATCAGCTCCTAACAAATACCAGCTGTTAAAACTGTAACACACATATTTGTACTGTATTAGTATGCGACCTTTTATGAGTACATATTTGTACTGTATTAGTATGCGACCTTTTATGAGTGAAATAGAAAAATATATAAATACTAAGGAATAAATAAAATAATAAAAGATCTCCGACCCACAACATTGTCGCTTGAATCATCGGGTGACTTGCTAGTCACCACGATAGAGTGGACCGACTTAGCCTGCGCCTTAGCGGCCATAGCCGCATACGAAGGTGGTCTTTTGGCCTGTGCAGGCTCCTCCAGGAGCTTAGTTATTGTAGCTCCCAGACTTCGCACCTCAGTAAGCATGTCCATAGCCTCCCGTCGCATGGACTTAAGTTCTACTACTGACTCACTGCAGTCATTGGAAAGGATCTCTCGCTGCCGGCCATCATACGCTCCATGGCCGGCAGCGAAAGGCATTTTACCGCGGTCGCGTCCTTCTGCGAGGATGTCATCTCGCAGAAGGAGGTGGCGGAGCGGGTTTGGGAGGACGGTGTCCACTCGGACCGTATCCGTCGCCGGCGAACCGGGCGGCGGAGGGGCGCTTACATGTGCCTCATACCGCCATGAGTGTGGCCGCGGGTGGACGGGACGGGTTTACCCATCCACCCGCCTTAGTGGTCAGCCGCGTAAGGGCGACGTCCGCGTGTACCTGGACGAAGCCTAATTGAGAGTTTATATAGAAGATGGTGCCGGCACTCATGCGGGCACGCGCCAGGAGGAGTACCGGATGTGTTAATAACGCCGTTCCCGGACTCCTCCTACCAAGGCGTGGTACGGTACACCGTGTGGTTTTATTCGGTTCGGTTCCGACACACCACCCTACCGAAACCCCGGTGGGGTATAGGCCCGTGGTGGTTTCCACACGTATAAAAAAAAAAGGTTAGGTTAAGTTTTTTTTTATACCTCCAACATAATCGGAGCCTATATACTGCGCGGTTTTCTCTTTCATACTAGTTCTCGCATTTCCTCTCGCACTTTCATGCTTCTTACATACAATACATTACTGCTTTACAGCAAAAAAAGGCGACGTTATCATACCCATAATCTAGCCAGCATTCTATGCAAAGGAGCCTCCCCCTGGTAATAATATAATATAATGAAAGATTTGATTGATAAATGTAAGGGATGTTCCCTCAATATATTCCTGTCAGGAAACCAGGCATTTTGTGATAGCAAGTGTTGAAGCTTGTAAAAATATCATATTTAGTCCGAACAAAATCAAATTTCATAAAACTTATATGTATTTATTAATGCTTTTGTAATTTATTTATAAAAGTCGTTTTTGTATGAATATTTCCGTTTTGTCTTATTGACAACTAGGCTTACCCTGTGGGTGCCAGACAATGATATATAGGAGCATTTCCTTAGCGTCTCGATGTAAGACTAATTAATATTAAAAATAGTCTAGGTTTAGATAATGTTATGTACTTATAAAGAGTTAGGTTTTAACAATGTTTTTTTTTATGGAAGAAGAGGACACGAGTATACTGGTCACCTGATGGTAAGTGATCACCCAGCCCATTCTCTCTTGTAATACCAGAGGAATTACAAAGCGATGCCGATCTTAAATATAGAATAAACATACATGTGAATATGCAATCGAGTCTCATGTCTGTTTACCATATAAGTAAGAATAAGTTTACATTTATGAAGATAATATATTTTTTAACCATTCAAATCCATCTCGCCTCAGCCAGCCCAATAACGACTCCTGTTCTACCTATCTGCTTAATACATATAACAAAATACATACGATCTAATTTTAAATTGCTCAAAAGCCTTTACTAATCGGTACGAAATTTTATTGCATTAAAACTAGAAATAGCTTTAAAATCAAGGAAAGAATGCCGAGCATTCGACAACTTGAGCTGACATATCGTTGATAGTGACACTAGACACTAATGTAAAGCTTTAAGGACGGTGCAGACATTACGGTGGTGAAGATAAGACAATCTTACTGCTTTCTGCTCTAATGTTATAAGCATTTTATTACATGATATCATTTTATCATTGTTTTTTTAAATAATTTAATATCATCAACTGACTGAGCTGAAATTTGTAATCATAATTTAAATAGTCTTGATCATAACAATGTTCACAATAATATAATAGATACCCTAAGAAACACCTAGGGTATATGCATTGTACAAAACCTTGCCTAAAATTTGAATACTGATTGTGTACAAAATAGGTGGTCACCTAAAGTTAGATGAACCACTTCAATAGGGCTGTTATAAGTGTACTCAGTAAGTTTAGACAGTACTTCATTTCAAGCTATTGCCTGCAATATATTATATAAGGCGCATAGTGAGCCTCACATGGAGTACTGTTCTCACCTCTGGGCCGGTGTTCCAGCTTCTTCCATTTGACTCCATACAACGAAGAACGGCTCGAACTATCAACGATCATGTCTTCTTCGATCGGCTTGATTCTTTGGCGTTGTGTAGACATGTAGGTTGTTTCTGCATCTTCTGCCGCATTTAGCACGGGGAGTGCTCATAAGAGTTGGTATTGCGGATGTCCATGGGTGGTTGCTTCCCTTCTTCCCATCACTTGAGCCTCTTGCCCCTTCATATAAAAAACCGGTCACAATTAAAAATGTTAACTAAATTAAGTAAAATAAAGGCTCATCAACTATTTAATTTAATATAAACAAAGGCTTACATAAAACATGTTTTTTATTTGTAAAGACAAATATTTAAGTTTTTGTGAATGTGTTTGTAATGGACAAAGTCAGGTGTTTCTAAATAAAATACAATTAGGCTAAAAAGTATTATTACATATTATGAAAATTTGTAATAACAATAGAAAGTACAAAAATTTAAGCAAGTGCTTAAAAAAATTAAATGTGCTCTGCGTAACTATTAAAAATATACAAATGGATTTTCCATTTCCCTCCTGATACTTTTATTTCCTCTGAACTATATAAACTCCTACGTAAAGTCACTCTAATATAATAAATTTAATAAAAAGCGTTGAATGATTGGACAGCGAACCCAATTAAAATACTCCTTTTAATAGTATTTCTAAATGTTTTAAAAGAAATGCTCTTGTCCAGTTAATAAAAATAATACATAATCTGCCAAAAACTAATTAACAAATTAATGATATAATTATCGAGAGAACCTGAATCAAAGATAGCAAAAAAAATTAAGTTATAATTCGCATAGATTGAATTAATTATATTATTCTTCAATACTGAAAATCCAATTATTATTTTTATGAAGACTCAATACAGCCGGTGTCAATTGAAACTTTAATTCTATTAAAAGGCAGTTAAATTAATACAAAACTCATAATAGAGCACGTTAATACGTTTAGGTTTTTATATTGTTTTCACACATTGTGTTCAGCATCGGAGCCTCGTTGGAAAATATCAGAATGGTGTTGTGCTTACCTTTTTATTGCATTATTGAGGATTGTTTTTGGTCACTGTGGAAACAAAATCATTGCGGTGATTACCATTATTTTCAGGTTAATATATGTTCGGTTAAGCATAAATAAGAATCTATTGCATGTTTAAATTTATAACTTTTGTATGCAGCTTCATCCGCATCAAATTCGAATCCCGATTATATCAGGCTTACTTGGGAATTCTTTAAGTTTAGAAATATTAAAATGTAATCGTATGTCGGCTGTCGGAAAAATTAGCTTTAAATAACTAATAAATATAAAACATAGACAAGTATATTATCTGGTTTATAAAATGTTAATCAATGTAGATCTTAAAAGTGAATTCCGACTAACTTTCACAAAATCACTTCGACACATGCCTCGCCTCTACACGAGAAATCTCTAAGAGCTGTTGACTTGCCAAATGCTGGAACGAGAGTTAGCCCTTTGCCACATATGGAAGTTATTCGGTGAAACCTGCAATTAAGAATAAATTTCTCAATTAATATAATTTTATATGGAATTCTACAAATAACGCTTAATTATATCAGTTTCTTTGTTATTAGATAATGTCAGGGATACGGCAAGTCTCTTCATAATTTCTGCGGAACACTCCACGAGGCAAGCGTAAGCGAATAAGAGTTTATTCTAGTAGCTAGTATTATATGAGGCGAATATTCTAAACTTAGTAACCGCCTACCTTGACAAGAAACCGCAAACGTCTGGGTAACTCAACTTGTTCTGTTTATATTATGTTGTGTAGATTTACATAAATATGTAATATGGTCTAGTCTAACCCTCGTATATCGTTAACCAAATAGGTCAATAAACAGGTAATCCAAACTTTAGACATGAATATGTCGTATCTATTAAATATTTACGTGAGGTATTTGTACAATTAAACACATCTTATGACATGATATTACTCAATAAAAATACTGAGCTGTTTAAGATTAAGTTAAAACTATTTGATTTCACATTTGTATCTTTACACTTTACACTTTACATAAGTTGTAATATTTGTATTTTTACACGCTTTTTATTGGCTTCACCTGTATATTTGTATGTTTGTAAACGATCTAGCAGCATTTTAATAAACTCTTAAGGCAATTATGAAATGATATCATGGAATATACGCCTATACAAATGATTCTGTAATGATGAATTAGTTATGTTTTTATTTACGAAAAGATGGCGCTGTTTAAGTATTCTGTTTCCATTATAAATTATTAATGCGTGATTTAACTGAGCTACTTATTATAAGAGCTAGTTCGTTGATCTCCGGCTAGCTGAATTAAGTGATCTTCCAATTAACTAAAATATTTTTATTCGCAGATATTAAAATCCCTACATTCAATCTAAAAAACTTAACTAAAAAATTAAAAAATAATAATAGTTTTAAAAAAACTAAAAAACACGCTTTATATAAAATTCAATTAAAAAATAGAAAATAAAATTTAATAAACTTAAATTGAAAATAATGTAAAAAAATATATTTCATTATAAACAAAAGCGTGGGGTGTATAAGAATTATTATAAAAAAATATATTTCTATGTAAAAAAAGCGTGGGGTGCTTTTTAAGATATTATTAAAATAATAATTCTTCTACACCCCACGCTTTTGTTTATAATGAAATATATTTTTTTACACTATTTTCAATTTAAATTTAGTAAAATTTTTACGATGTTATCTTTAAGAGGAAGCTCGAATGTCAAGACTCACACAAGAATCGAAATTCATTAAACGATAAAATCCTCTATAGCCATATCTTATATAATGTGAAACGCCTGTTGTCACCGATCTTAAGTACCAATTATATTAATTTTATTTAATATATTGTACGTCTGATTGTTCTACTAAATAATGTTAAATAATATCATTTAATTTCTGAGTTATATTCATCACTTTGAAGTCTCTCTCTACTTTAATAGTAGACAAGCTGGAATAGTAATTTGATATGTTTTATATAAAACATGTGTAAATTATATGTTTATAACTTACAATAACTGTATAAGACTTTCCTTCTGTATTAGATAAAGTATATTTTATTTATTTGAATAAAGTAATAGAAATTGCAGTATAAAAAGTGAAATATGTACCAAACTAAATGTAAAATCAAGCTATCACCTCATAATAAAAAACAACTTATAATGATGATATCGTTTAAGTGTCGTCGTATTATGTTATAGCTCACGCTTAGACAGTTTCTTTTTCGAGAGGAGGAAAATACATTTACGTATTGAAGAATGTCGGGCTCGGGCGTAAACACCCCCAAAAGGCTTTTACAGCGACTCCGGGCAGGGGCCTTGCAGGCCTTGTAGCTCACAGGCGTGGGGCATCTCGGAAGGAGGCTCGAACCTCTGAACCGCCTGCTCACTAGGCTGAAAGGAGAGAAGATCACTAACGAACTAATATATCTGTTAGTCCAATGGACTCTAGGTTTGAAGAGACTTCGCACTCCCCGGCGATTGCGGTGATATAATATGTATGTGTGTTTCTAAATATGTATGTGTGAATGTATGTAAGTGTGTGATTTGTGGTGTGAGCTTAGACAGTAATGTGGTTAGAACCATAAAAACTAAATAAGAAGGTAATAGAATGAAGAAGAAGAAGATAATGAAAATAAGTGATAATTTATTGCAGGATGACTGTCGCTAGACGGCTTGCAACAATGTTAGGTGCAATTAAAAACAAACAGAAATTAAAGAAAGAATTACCCATTACATGTAGTACTTTTTGGTGTAGTTGCATTTTGTTACAATAAAATATACCGATATATACTACAATATTTACGCGTTATTTCACGTCTGCCGTTAATATTAATACTCAATTACTACTTAGTCTCTGGTGGCCTATAAGACCTGTCCGGTGACGTGTTTAATGCGGCTATTCATATTCAAATTCAAATATTTTTATTCAAAATAGGATGTGTCATCACTTATTAAAAGTCAAAAAAAAAACCACCACCTATTCCAAAACAAATACCTCAGACCTGAGAAAAATGGGCGCAACAAACTCAGCGGACGTTTGTGTTTATCAAAAATTATGTTTACAAAGTAATATTGTACAAATATTAAACTTATTATTTAAGAGCCTGAGGGCGGTCGCTCCATTCCCAATCTGTGGTATCATTAAGAAAGTAATTTATGTTATATTAACCTTTACCACGCAAACGTTTCTTAACAATTCTTTTGAATAACGTAATTCTTTTGTTTTGAACATTTGGCAATATAAGGTTATGTCTGTACCCGGTGTTAACATTATGGTTATGACAGTTTCTAACAAATTAACTTATTTGCTTATGACACTTTCAGTTCTTTCTTATAAATAATTTTATATTTATGATTTTAACTGTAGTATTCAGTTAAAACAACATGTAGTTTTCCTCAAACATGAAAACAATTCAACGCCCAATCAAATGAGTGTATCTGATAGTAGTATATTAGATCATATATGAAATGATTTCTTTATGTCCAGTCGATCGTATCACGGTTGAGAAGTTCACCGATGAAAGAAAACGGTAGAGTAAAACACAATCATCCACTGGACTGATGCCAAACCGAACGAGCTTCACTATTTCTTACGGTCGAACGAAACAACATTTCAACACACAATTGGTGACAGTTAACAGCTGGTCATTTACAATAGAATTATATTTTAGTTTTAACTTAACCAAGTTTGTTACATAATGTGAATAATCAGGTTTCAGTCGTACTTTTACCACACCTATGTCAGGTCTGGAGATTTATAATAAGTAGAAAATTACTTTGCAATATTATGGCGATTTCGTTCTATGCCGAGATATAATAACATCCCTGTATGTTTTATATTATTTCGCTTGTTATTAAAGAGCAACTCTCTAACTTCATAAACTGTATCATATTTTCTTTTTTTTCCAATAAACAAATATAATTAAACTTATATTTAATAGCTGGATTCCTTCTGATATCATATATGTGTCCTTTTTGTTCAATAACTAACGTGATGATCCAAGTTTGGATAATATAATAAAGGATAGGGTAAAGAATCAAGAGCTCGTGCAAATTTTCATATAAATCGGACAATTTGAATTTCAAAGATTCAGTTACATTAAAATTTTGATTGGGTAACTATACTTAACACAACTGGGTAAATATACTTACATACTTAACACAATATATGATATTTACCAGTGAAGGCCACGAATAAATCGGGCCAAAGTAAATACTAAATTTTTCATTTAAATAAGACACTAAGATTTCTCATCATAACTATCTATAGTTGATATACTTTTTAAAAATTCCTTAAAGGTTCAATATAAATATTAGTTCAACTTATAAATTACCTATTAAAACGACCAAGTGAAGCGCTATCGTAGAATGTTCTTGACAGCTGTGATGCGCTCTTGACCCAATAATTATAATATCGTCTTTGGACTAAAAACTTATGAAGCGAAATTGTTTTCCTTATACATAAAAAATTATACGTTTTAACATATTTGAAGTACCTAAGTTAAGATGAGTAAAGTCAAATGATTTTAAATATTCATATAATACATCAAAGGCCGCTTGACCTCAGATAGATAGACCAAGGCATGTCATTACTCAAAATGAGACTCGTATTGGTTAGGACGTAATAAACAATGTTGAAAGTGGCATTGTTATAAAACCACAAACATCGAATCCAAATAGTTTTGTCGAACCATTTGTGGTAAGAAATCCAATAACCTATCTGAAACTACTTCTTTTGTTTTAACTGTGCGTGAGTGGATATATGAATTTTCGAACCAAATAAATATATTAGTTAACATTACATTTGTAATTGTGCGCTTACGAAAAACTAACAAACTAGGAAATAAAATATAATCAAGATAATATAACATTTCGTCATAGTAAAACATCATTAAACTTCCACTACTTCGGGTACAAATGGTGCAAAAAAACAATTATTAACCCAACTAACATGACATTAATTTATTATTAAAATTAAAAAAAAAAAAACACAGCGAGGGCGGCTATATTCCGAGTAAAAATTGATTCTTTTACCCGTGTTAAACACTCTACTTTTCATTTCGAATATGAGGAAAATAAAACTAGTTGTTTATCTAAACTATTTATTGATAATATATAATAATATAAGAAGTGCCGTAGTAGTATTTAAAATTAATTGTTTAAATAGGACAATTTATGTCCACTTTTTAAATTTTAAATATGGAACTCACCGTGTAATTGCTGCGGCTTATTCCGCTTAAAAAAGATTGCGCTAAGTTCACACGGGCTGTTTAGAAAGTCACATGGCCGCAGCATTTTTTAAATTTGTTTTTTTTTTAACATAAAACTCTTCACAGCTGACAGCAGTTCTATTTTAAAGTTCACTCCAGCCCTTAGGTGGGGAGTAATTTGTATCAGTATTTCCCTCTCTAAGGAGGGAAGCAGCATTTCCACCCAATAATCAGATCAAAACAACATTACTTTCCGAGTATAAGAAATGAAAAATTCATATGCGTACCTAAAAGCTAATTAGTGGTTGCCAGACATTTTATTCAAACACATTCTGTCAAAAATAAATTTGAAAACTTTCAGAGAAAAATATATATTAAATAGTCCAGACGTACCTAAATAAAAATACAATACAAAGTTAAAATTATGAAGACAAAATCACCACTGAAATGGCCATGAAAGTTGTTTAGTTGTAATCTAAATAAAATACGACAATATAGTCGTAGATGTTACAGGGTATATTGAATAATAAAGAAAATAATTCAAAGTTTAATTACAAGTCTGGACTAGGTTTCACTAAATTATAACTTCTATGTTCACTACAGGACAAAGTTTAAATTTCAGGTAAGCTTGGTGGTACGAAGCTTCGACACTCTCATATTATAACGAAATACCTAGTTTAATTTTAGTTTCGTGGTCTCAATTAACCTTTTCTACACCGAGGTCGCATCTGCTACTAGTTGTTAACAGTTTTATACAGAATTATTTTATATAATCTTATCACTGTTTTATATTATTTTACTTATTGTATTTATTTTATCTATCACAGATTTTATAGAAGCTTTATAGCTTCTATAAAATCTGTATATGTACGAGAATGAGTTTGGATAACGAGAATGAGTCTGGTTATCTAGACTCATTCTCGTAGTAAATTATTATTAAAATATATATGTATTAACTGCAAAAATCAGCATATTGTATTTAAATTGAATATTTACTGATTGACGTAAACGAGCAATCTGTTGATTTTATGTGAATAAAGTATTTCACGTTTAAGTCAAAGTCCAATACACTTTGACTTTGAACAACCGAACATTTGATATTTAAATATATAGTTTCAAAGAGGTAAGGTAGGTAAGGCATTCCATGAAAATGTAATTTAATAAGTCAGTGTCATAAACTAAACGGTTGCAGATTTAGCTGAGCTTTGCTCTTAAAGAAACACCATGAAAGATATCGGTATTAATTAATTCTTGCCTCTCAACATTGCTCTTATTTTAACCGGCCTTAAAAGGAAGTTGAGGTGATTTATGTCTAACAGCTTATGAACCAGTGGGGAATAAATTATAATATAGGTGATGCAACTGTTAACACGTAACACTTACGAATGACATTTTAAAATTTTTGATTTCGATATCAGATATATTATTTTGAGTATAATAGTAAATAAGCTTAATTTAGACTAGGTCTCGTTAGCTAGATAGCAATTTTTGAAAATCTTAAATCGCTATCATATAAAAGCACAAAACATTTCAGAGGGATAATTAAAAATCACAAACTTTGAATTGTAATTTATATCTCGTCGTGAACATAAGGAGATCTATTAATCAATTAAAACAACTATTTTAATTGACCTGGAAAGTTTAATCTCGACAGTAGGTACGAATACATAACAGAGAGTAACAACATTTTACAATTCAATACTTATGATTATCCGAGCTCTCTTGAAACAATGAAGATACGTTTCTAAGCAACGCCAGTTTACCTAACCGTTCACAGACCACTGGGTCCCCGCCAATTCAAGTAGCCCTGTGTTGTACGGTTAGTCAAATGGTTCTAGCTGATACTGGGGTGCGCCAGACCAGAGATGACAGCAATACTTTATATGTGGCCGAACCTGCGCTTTGAAGAGCGCTAGAATGTGGGCCGGGTTGAAGTATTGCTATGCTCTATTAATGACGACCAGCTTCCTCGAATCCAATTTGAATCCAAATTGCTTACTTGAATCAACTTTGCTTTCCAGATGACCGCGGAATTGGCATTCGTTCGAGATTTCGAGACCTAGTATTCCGATACTGGGCGAGGCTTTAAGGGAGGTGTTGTCGAAGAGCGGTGATACGATAAATGGGGTTTTTGTAGAAGTAAACGCACAAACTTGAGTCTTCTGGGGGTCAAATTGGACAAGTTTAATTTTGCCCCATTCGTGAACTTTTCAAGAGAGAACTCAATGGAAGATACAAGTTTCATCTGGCACTGGTCAACAATTACCTAAGAGAGACCTGCATGGCCCGTGTATACGGCATCACCAGTACTGTCGTCTGCATAGCAATGTATGTTGGAGGTGTCCAACATATCATTGACATACAGAAGAAATAGGAAAAACGAACAGTGTAGGAGATAGCATACAGCCTTGGGACACTCCGGCGTTCACGGGCTTCGGGTTTTCATCAATAACCATTGACAACGATCTGTATGCTGCATCCAGTGAGTAAGCTGGACGTCCACTTGCATAAATTCTAGGGAAGCCCAAATGATCAAAGTTTTGAGATGCACCTTGTGGCATACACGATCAAAGACCAGGCTAACTGCTAGACCTTCTCCCTTCCTACCGATAGCCACCGTCTATAGTTCCGCCTTTTTTCTACTTTTCTGTTTGATATGGCTAATCTTACAACATAACTAGGGCGGCTGAAATATTTTGAGCCTAATGTATTAAGAATGGTGTGAAAATATTTATCTATGAAGGCCTCCTCTCCTTTTATACATTTCTTACATTTTTCATAAAGTGGTTAATTTCTTCAAACCCTGTTTAATCTAGGGCACGCATTGCAACTCGCGCTGAGTTAAATAAGGCATCAAAAACTGAATACCACTTCACGCATGTCAGCAATGCGGCATAAAAATCCCCATTCATCGTAGTTTTTTGAATGTAATCGTCAAGAAAATCCCTTCACAATACCTAAAAACAGTGGCCATGAATAATCATGGCAGTTTTTCCATTTAATCCGGATCATATTGTCAGATCCATGTTTCATTAACATTGACAATACGAGTAAAAATATAATCAGGATTATCGTCCCAGGTTCCCAAAAACTCCTGCGAAGTTTTGCTCGACGCTACTTATCCAGTGGCGTTAGCATTTATGGCATCTAGTGCGCGCACACCTTCATGTGCAAATGATTATACGAAATTCCGCCATTCCATATTATAGCTTCAGCTTTCTACCACAACTTAGTTGAGTGAATAATTTAGTTGTTTAGTAATATAGTTTAGTTAAATTAAGTGACCGACTACCGAACGAATCGGCCGGACGAAGCAGCCCACCTCGCCCATAATCTTCCGTTGCACTTATCCTACTCCGCGCGTTATCCTCCGTTGCACTCATCCCACCCCGCGCGTTATCCACCGTTGCACGTATCCCACCCCGCGTGTTATCTGAGATATTACACCAATATTTATTTATTGGTTTTAAGATAACAAAATTCACTAAATAATAATAGAGGGATAATGAATTCCATCATACGGTACTAACTGATTTAATCGATATAAAAATTAATTTACAACTTCATTGTAAGAGCAATGATAACCTTCCTTAAAGGCCGGCAACGCTCCTGTGATTCCTCTGGTGTTGCAAGAGATTGTGGGCGGCGGTGATCACTTAACAACAGGTGACCCGTACCGTACGCTCGTTTATCCTCCTATTCCATAAAAAAAAAATGAATAATCATAAGAAAACAATTATTATTTTTTGATAAACAAAGTTTAATATAATTACTGTCATCACTTGATCTGATAGAATCAATTAAAGTTGTTTAATATGTCTTATTATAACATTATTGTTTATAATAGTAATTAAGCGCATTTATGACTTTTAACCAAGTTTTATTCTAAAATGATTTTCGTATGTCATATTTAAAAAAAAAATCACTTAATAACATAAATGAGTTTTGTAATAAAGTAATTGTTCATTATTTAACTACATTGATTTTTTAAGGGTTTACAAAGTGATTTAATGATTTTAATAGAACCAATAGTCCCAAAATTGTAATTTTAAACTTTATGCATAGGTAATAACTTCCATATTAAAACAGCTAGAAATACGTATGTTTTTGCATCTTATAGAGCTCGTCAAGACGATGTTCGCACTTAATGATTTCTTGCACTTAGTCAGTTCTTGCAGAAAACCGACGAATTAACAAAAAGATCAAATATTGCCTCATTTCCACACCGATCCAATTAGTTCAACTACAGAATAGAGATTGTAAATTTTGAATTTAAACAATGGATAAATGGCGAGCAATATTAACATTTTATGTAGCTCCACATAATGGGAAATCATTTTACCTGCTTATTGAATATGCACTGTTATGAATGGGATATATTTATAGAATATAATTTTATATGAAAATATAATATGAATCATATTATTATTTACTATTTTATTTCTATTTCTGCTATCTGTTGTTACTTAGTTTTGTGTAAGCTGTACCGTTACAAGTCTTTTCTTTCAGTTTTGTAGTATTTTACGACCAAACTTACAAAAAGCGGAGGTTCTCAACTCGTATATTATGTTTGTTTGTTCGCTCAGAACTCGGTCGTTTATGAATAGACTTGAATTTTTTATGGAAGAATTCTCTAGATTGCTCTCATTTTAGTTCTGATGATGAGATCTACAAGAAGTTGATGGAAGTCTTTGAGAAAAAAATGTAGGCAAATACAAAATGGCCTCCTGATAGTTTTATTGTACTTATATAAAACAATAAATATCCATATTATTTTGACCTTACGCATATCACAATAAGACCCGCAGTCTATATTTTTTTAAAACAGGTCACAAACTAGAAATCTGCATTCAAATCATTATCCCAGTGGATTCTCCATAGGGAGTGCCGCTTGCGCCTCTTTGCCCCAAGAGAAGGTCGCCTTCGATGAAGGCTTAGAGGGCACTTGCCAAAAGTCAACCTCAGGCTTCATCAACCTCATTTAAATAAAAACCAAATATATTTTCAACTTCTGTGAAGTATGTTTTCTAATAAATATTATGTTTTTAACGACTACTCTTTACGTTTTTTTACGTTTCGTGCGAGAAATTTGAAACATGAAATTCTCGTTTGTGGAAAAAAATAAGTACTTCTTATTGTAATTAGGTCACCGCTCAAACGAATTAAGGTCGATAACACAGTGCGGTGATAATCCCAAAGGTTTAACTAACACGGTACATAGACGTTTGCCGCTAGCGAAAGCAACATAACTAGGTTTCTGTGTTGATTGTAAATTGTACTAGCTCGACCAAAGCTTACATTTCATTGAACTGAAGCCACCTAGTAACTCGATGTTGTTAGCTTTCATATTTCTTACGTCAATAAAGCTTTCAATTGCTTCAAGAATTTCTATACATTTCCATATTGCTGGACAGTTGTCGTGCAGTCAAACATTTTATGCATAACAGGAATACATAGTCAAAGTTATAAGTGAGCAATGATGCTTCGTTGTGCTTTGAATTTTATATTGCTAAATGATAAATTAATGTAAACTATTGGACTCACTACTGCGGTGGTTATTCCACCGACCGTTAGTCAATGACAAAATTCCTAGATGAATTTAAAAAATGACTGTTTTTTTAAGTATTTACACCTCAAATAAATTATCTGAATTTATAGTGACTATTGTCTAGTTTCAACTCAATTTTAAGTAATAACGTTGCTCAGTATATTTTGATATTTTTTGACGCTTTAGTGGAATCGATTTAAATGATATAACAATGTGATCTTTTATACTTGTTATATCAGTCAGGTCAAGAACAGGTGACTCACCTGATAGAAAGTGTAAAACATTTACGACACCAGAGTTGTGTCTCTTCGATAAGATTTCGATTCACCCAAGAAATATATTCCTTTTTGTCACAAAATTCAATAATTATGAAAAATTAAGTATTTTTCGGTCAAATACCACTTAAGAACGCAAATCTCTTACCGTTTTTCATCATCATAAATATCAAATAAAGTATCCGCATAATATTCAACAATGAGTTGATCAAATATTATTTAAAAATTTGATTTCTGCTAGATTTTTTATTTATGATTCCAAATTAAGTGTGTTTTCTATTCTCTTTCTATCTGTCTCTATTAAAGTTCCCAGTACGAGAAACCTGGTAATATTGCTATCGTCGTTTCATAGGAAACTAACAGAAGAAACAGGATAGAGTTTGGTTCCGAATCTTATGGCGTAATTACTACTTCGTTCTTCTTCTTGTCACCACAGCTATATTTAGTTTAAAAGCTATTTTATTTTGCTTCTCCATTTGGTTTCGATATTTATGTGTTTCAATATTGTTTCTGTCTCGCTGAAATATTATTATTATCTAAATAAGTGTGTGCAGTAAAAAAAAATATTCTGACCTTTAATAATACTGAATTGATATTTCTTGTTTTCGCGCCATATATGTGATAATCCAGAAATCTTGATAGGTACTTTTTTTTTTCAATTTATTTTATCATAAATATATGCACAGATGGTACTTAAATTTTACGTCTCGCCAAAGTATTGCAACAGTTGTATTGTTGGCGAGTTTACGCTCTTAGACTATACTATACTAATGTGCATCTATAATAAATTATACCTTATTTGTTCGTTATATATACACTATTATCATTATATACACATATAACATTACACACATATCATTACTTAGTTATGCATTCATAATATTCCTAAAAACATAGTAAAATCTTACCTGTATAAATATAACTAAACTTACGTGGAGACGTTAAGAAAGTGCTCTTTTAATTTTTTCTTAAGTGGTACATTACAGTCTTTTTTATCCTCTCTTAACCATTCTATACTGTTAAAAATTTTAGGCACAACATATTCCGTTAATCTTTTCCCGTAGTAGTAGTTACATATTTTTGGTATAATGTAGATATATTAATAATTTTAAATTATAAATGCCTAATCTTAAAGCTAAGTATTTGTTATGAAAATTTACTAATAGTTACTCCATTTCTCCCAATTATGATGAAATGAATAATCCTCATTAGGAGATGGTATAAAAAAAAATTTTTTTCAAAATATACAGCAATAGTTTTGGATATGCGTCGGTAGTCAAGACAGTACATTAGTAATAAAATTTATTTGTGAATTTAAATTCAAACGGTCATAATAGTCAAGATTATATCATTCGCGGTATTTGTGACAAATCATTTCCTTTCCAGGTTTCTAAGGAGCCTTTTATAATAAATAATTATTGATTATTTTGATAATTTAACCCTCAGAAGCCTGATTTTCCGACTTAAATATTAGTAATTAATAACTAAAAGTGTCGTATAATTGTTGGAAACTTCACCGGATGAAAGTGTGAATTGTAAGATTTGTTAATATTTATCATAATACTGTTTGTTTCCTATACATGAATAAATAAATAAATAAATAATTATAAGCGTGTTCACCTTGTCCCTTAGATATTAAAAAAAATCGCAATGCATTTATTTTGAAAAAAGAAGCAGGTATCAATCCTGATTCTTCAGGCATTAATGCCATAAATATGTCAGACTAACTAATTATGTAGTCATGAAATAATGCAAAACATTGGTTGCTTTTACTATCACATAAGGAAACCTTATTTTTTTTTACAAATCCAAGTGGTTAGTTTCCGAGTGTCTGTGATTCCAATAGCAACATGGGTGAAAGAGAAATCGATTTTTCTGTAGCTCATAAGAAAGTCACAATGCCTTAGAGGATTTACATCTAATTACAACTAAAAGCTCTCCAAACAACTAGTTCCAAGCAAAGTTTTCCCTTTCCACTTTAATTGCGTATCACCCTCAGAAACGCAAGATATTAAATACCTGGCTGCAGTGTTTACCTCTTCAAAGTCTGTACCAAATATTGTTCAACTTTACTCTAACGATTTATTGAGAAGAGTGGGGCAAGCTATTAAAACTATAACATATCACATAATATCCCAGCATTTTGTAATGTTTTTGTCTCAGAAAGGAACACTATGTGACTATACCATACATATATGTTTATTTATTTATTAAGGAAACAAACAGATTCATCACTATAGTACAAAATTAAGTTAAATAAATATACAAATTACAATATTGGATATATCCTAGAATAGTTTCACTGAGAACACAAAATAATAGAATTTTACAGACATGACAACAGAACGATAAGATAAGTAAACAAAAGAATATTTAGGCGAATACACAGTATTATATAAATCAAGACACAGACAAGATATATATATCTTTATATATATAATTCTTGTGTGCGTGTGTATGTCACTGAACTCCTCCTAGACGGCTGGACCGATTTTATTGAAACTTTCTGTGTGTCTTCAGGTGGATTCGAGAATGGTTTAGATTCCCAATTAAACTACCTCCTTAACGGCTGGACCGATTTTGATGACTTTTTGTTTGTTTCAGTGAATTTGAGATTGGTTTAGATTCTCAATTACGTCCATATAATATAATTCTCCTGCTCATGTGTATGTTAGTGAACTCCTCCTAACAGCTGGACAGATTTTTCAAATTTAAGACGTGTGTACAGGACAACGTCTGTTGGGTCCACTAGTGTATATATATATATCTATATTATATACGTGGGCTCATTTGTTCAGCTCTTTCATAAAAAAATGTAACACAAATTGTATCCAATAATTATAATATAATACGAAGCAAACATTGATAAACAAAAGGAAATAGTAATAGTTGTATTCAATCTTATATCCATTGTCATGTATAAAAAATATTGATGAATTTCAAAAACCATATTCATCGCGGAGCAAACAATTAATCTACGAACAATATTATATGGAATATAAAAGAACAGCATTGTGTTGTAACAACAAGGTATTTTAAAAGGTCATTATTGAAGATTTAGGATCGCTTGAACGTTTACGCATTTTTTGGCAAATTTATCATTATAACTAATTTATACAATAATATAGTTTATCGGTATCAACAAAATGATCAAAGTCCACAGATGTCGTCAGATACATATCAAGGATAACCTGGAAATGAGCTGGTCCCGTCGCAATATTCATATTTAATTGATATTATATTTTTTTAGAGAATAAGGGACGAGACAAGCACGACTTCTCCCAATATTGTTTTTATCTGGAAGTAAAAACGCTCATGATCTGCTTTATCCACCTGCCAAGGCGTAATATTTTGTGATGGGCAAATTATAAAATAGTACATTTGTTTAATCCTTAGCACGTTCGAATCGGCGTTATTACATTTCTTTTTCTTATAGATAACGCTTACGTAACCGCCGGATCATAACTAGTTTAAATTGTAAATAAATGACAAAATTTTTGTATTAAATAAACTTTCTGCCAAATTAATTGAGAGAAATAATTACACAATCTGGTTAACCAACAATTAAAAATAGCATATGAAGTCAAATTATCGTTATAGCAAAAGGTTAATTTGGCATCGTTATATTTAACCGTTATTGCGCTTCTGAGCACGTGTGACATATTATCATCATTATTGTAATGATTTTATTATTTTTATACCCAATAACGTTTTCAAAAATTAACATATTGATGTTATTCGTAAAGAAACTTCTGTCTGCGGAATAAATAAATAGTTTCATGTATAACAGTAAAATGGCCGACTCCGGTTAGCTGTTGCGTTTTGACGTTTGATTTTCGATGCCAGTCAACTTATAATACTGTCAGCTTGATGTGTTAACAAGCACTACCAACGTCATGAACTGTCATAAGATATCCCAATTAATAATTACATTCATTTAACTACTGTTAATACTTAAATACTATTTAATATAATAATCACTATAACAAGAAATAACAATAATAGCATATTATATTCAGATCTTTAGTTAACTTGATTCGTGTAAGTTAGCACTACAGTAGTGGCATCTAGCATCATTACGGTAGAAACGGTACATTTTCATTCTCCGAGTCCGAGGTTCGAGTCTCTTTAGGAGACGCCCCGCGACTGTTGTTGCGTAGTCTTTTCGGCCTCCACGGCCCACGTCCTGTGTCGCTGTAAAATCCTTCAGGGCTAATATTACTGCGCACCTTTACGCCCCGTTCGTAAATACGTAAATGTATTTTCCTCCTCTCGAAAAAAAAAACCTTATGGTAGACGGTCGTGCCCTATGCGCTCAGATCGAGGCAACATTACTATTTGTGAATTGTAAGGGGTAACGCTGCCCTAATTGTCTTTTAACTTTTAATAATAAGTTTAAATTAATAAGAAGGCATTTATTTTTCAAAATCGTTGTTTATCTAATCTTTGTAAGGGCATATACCGCAGAGCTGAGTCTATCTGCTAGATGGGCAATATGTGGACCCCACTGAAGTTTTTTATCTAATCCAATCTCTGGTCATTTATACGTACGTTGGTTTGTACCTCCACTGTGTTTGGTGTAATGAACCGTAAACACTTTGTTTTTTTACTGTTTAAGTGCAGATTATTCATCTCAAACTAACGCACTATCTTTGAGAATGCATTGTTTACCTCGTCGTCAATATCAGCACGTCGCTTCACTTTAAAAATAAGTAAAGTATCATCAGCAAACAATACAATCTCATGGCTATCATCTACCATAAATGGTAGATCGTTAATATATATAAGAAACAAGAAAGGACCGAGAATAGAACCCTGTGAAACACCTATTCCCACAGGTTTACCGGAAGACCGTTTGCCATTTACATCAACCATCTGAACTCTTTCGCTTAAATATGATTTTAACAGATATAGGGCTCCATTTTTCACTCCATAATGCTTTAGTTTTAGGAGTAAAGTGTCATGGTTAAATGCTTTGGACAAATCACATTAAATGCCCAATGCATCCTGTGACACTTCCCAGCCGTCAAAGATGTGCTCAATGAGTCTAGTACCCGTTTTAATTGTTGATAAGCCACTAGTGAAACCAAATTGATTTTTATTTATTAATTTACAAAAATGCATTTGTAGCTGTTGAAGCAAAGTTTTTCAAAAATTTTACTAAAAACAGGAAGCACTGAAATAGGTCCGAAATTAGCAGAGTCAAAAGAACTGCCCGATTTAAACAAAGGTATAACTTTGCTGTATTTCATGAGGTCAGGGAACACACCCTCATCTATGCATTATAACTGTATTATACATATATATATAATTATATTATATTATATATATAATTATATTGTAATTCTAAGTGAGGAAAATTTAAAATACAAATGTTACAGTTTTTTTAAACATGTTTCAATTACCAACCCCTTCTACAATGTTAACAATTTAATTACATCGATGCGAAAAAAAAAAGGATTTTAGATTGAAATTCGATAAATCTGAAATTCTCGTAACAATCTATTTTTGTTAATGTTTAACTAAATTAAATCAAACTATGTGAACCAAACGAATAGGAACTCAGCGTGTTAATAACATGGGAGATAATACTCATATGTGATCCTAGTTAGACGTTAGCCATAACGAAATTGAATTTTCCCGCATACATTTAACTTCTTTTCTTTGCTTATATTTTGGCCAATTTGTCTGTTTGATAACTTTTTGATATTTTGAATGATTTAAATAATGAAAAAACCTCGATAGATAGATTAAAATCACTTTTTTTTCTTCGAAATGATAATATTGTATACGAGAAAGGAATATTAGTTATTGGAGGTTTAACAAACGATTATGAATAAAGAATTTTCTCTAACTTTAGATAGGCTTAATAAAATAATTAGGTTTTATATTTTTGATAACTTTTATTATAAATAAGACGGTCGATTTAATGCCGATGATATCACAAAGAGACATTTCAATATTATTTATTTGTCTATGGTAGAATGTCACATTACCAACCAGCCCTCCCTGCCGCCGTTGCACAAGAGGAATGACACCCTGGCCCGTACGGCAAAAGGAAAGCCGATCTTCTGTGGGCTTTTTTTTCCTCCAACTCGACTCTTGACAACAGCGGAAATACACCGCCGGCCGACCATCCCGCGGTGTCGAGCTCTGTGCGTGAAGTACAGTTCAGACAGAAAACTGTTAGGCGACCTCTGTTTTCGTTGGACATCAGGAAGTCGAGCGAGTGAGGTGGCACTTCTCCAATCGTGCTTAGAAAGTGTGCCCCTGATTTGACACCGGTGCTAACGCTTTTACTGCGGCACTCTTATTCAAAACGTGTAGTCCGTGACTCATGGAACTTAGCCCTTGTCCATCCAATCCAAGAGAAAGGAGACAGTTTGGTTCCAGTAAACTGCAGGCATAACTAACCGCCAGCTTTTGGTATACCTCGAAGGTCACCAGTTGATCAATGATCGGCAGTACTGCTTTTGCCATGGGCGGTTGGCAGGCGATCTTCTGGTATACCTAACAGATATATGGGTGGGTGATAATCGAAGGCATGGGGGAAGACCTGGCAGTTAACCTGGATATAGCGAAGACCTTTGATCGTGTATGGCACAAGGCGCTTCTCTCAAAACTTCCATCATTTGGGCTTCCCGAGAGCTTATGCACGTGGACCTCCAGCTTCCTCACTGCGCGGAGCATACAAGTCGTTATCGATGGATATTGCTCGAACCTGAAGCCCGTGAACGTTAGAGTGCCCCAAGGCTTTGTGCTATCTCCGACACTGTTTCTTCAGCATATCAATGATATGTTGGATACCTCCAACATATCCCTTAAAGCCGTGCCTTGTATTGGCATACTGGGTCTCGAAATCTCGAGCGATTATCAATTCTACGGTCATCTGGACGGCAAAGCCAAATTTGCTACGAAGAAGCTGTTCATAAATAGAGCACGGCAATACATCAAGCCGGCCATGTGGGCCGGCTTGATGTATTGCTAGCGCTCTACAATGCGCAGGTCCGGCCACATATGGAGTATCATATCTGGTCTGGCGCGCCCTATGGCACACCAGTATCTGCTCGATTCATTGACCGCGTGCAACGCAGAGCAGCTTGAATTGTCGGGGACCCAGTGCCCTTTGAACGGCTGGATCACTTGGCGTTGTGTAGAGCACCTACTGCATTTATCACGGGGAGTGTTCCAAAGACCTGTTTCTCAACAAACGCAGTAATACGCCCTGTACACTCGTTTGTCCTCCTTTTTCAATAAAAAAAACACATTACGATAAATTTCTCATTCATAAAAAATCTACTTATACAGAGATTATACTTCAAAATTCATTAGTATTAAAATAACAACCAAGCAAACTCCGATGTTAAGGATCAATTAATGATTTAGCGAGCGTAGAGACGCCCCCGAAACTCTTTGGGTCACTTTAGGTTGCTGAGATTAAAATATTACGGTCTGATTTACCCTTTCTTTTAAAGGCAAAAACGTAAGTATGATGTGGTTTTGAAAGTGAAAACGGATATGATTTTATAGTGAATAGGCCTTTACATATTTTCATTTATATTATGGCAATAAATTTTGCACTGAAATTCTGCGCTTTCTGTCTTTAAAAACCGTAATTATACTATTTCTGAACTATTAAATAAAATCAAACATGAAACACAACATATTATTTTAAGTAATTTATCATAATGTCTTCATTTAAACTTATTCTAACTTACAATAGCTTGTAATACTGATTATTTCAAGGTACACATAAGGCTACCATGAGAAGTAGGAAATAAATGAATTTAATCAAAAAATTTACAGAAATTTCAATGATTTAAAATTTTAATATGTTTACTATTTTTGTTAATGAAACATGTAAGTTCTTAAAATTATAAGCAGAAGTACAAATAACGTGTTTCTGAAATTAGAGATGAACATGTTTGAATTAATTCAACGAAATTGAAGTATAATAAAATATATATAACATAATATTTATCATACCATTACAACCATAATCAATACTGAATTATAACATTAAATCTATTTTACTTAGTAGATTATCAGGTTTTTTTTCATTGTGTAACTCCAAAAATATCTATATATGCTTGCATACTGCGACGGTGTATATATTAAAATCTATATATCGAAAATTTTGATTCTTGCTTAATATGTGCGACACACAATAAGTTAATTCTGCAGATTTTACAATTTACTTAATATACAGTTGGAAACAGCAAACGTGCGCGATAATTCTTGACTAACAAGCGCTACGAAATCGTACTAAGGGAGCGTAAGTAATTAAACTTACACGAAAGCCTGGCAAAACTTGATTCTTGTTAAAGTCATGTAATTAAACGATAGCAGAGAAAGACCAAACTATATTGAAGTACTCGTACCGCGCCTACGGATAAAAAATGTAATAAAAGATGTTCTTTCTTTGAAATTAGGTTTTTTTAAACCACTTTATTTAATAATTAATTTTAAATTCCATTTGGCAACCACTGGCCCTCTGAGAAAATAGTTAACGTTCAAATTTTTATAAAAACATATTATATATATTAAATTAAGTCATGTCTTAATATGTTGAATATTTTCTGCATCTAAAAATTGTGTTGCTGTTCAATTGTTTATTAATTCTAACGTAAAGTCCTATCAAATCACAAAATCTTTTGCGATAACAACTTTCGTTGAACATTCTATGCTTTTAAACATCATAAAATAAAGTATTTTTTGTTTCAGAGGGGAGAAGAAGTGAAGCGCTGTAGAGTTGAACAACTACAACAATTTAGAAAATTTATCTCCGAGCAAGCAAATTGGATTCTGAAAAAAAAAACGACGGTTGACGATTTTTGAGGAAAAACTCATACGAATTGTTAGAAAAAAATATTTGGTCAAATAAAACTTAAACTGGATGGTTAACCATGATCGGACTATCGAGACAAAGTCAATGCCTTTTTTTTCTTATGTTCCTATACTCTATTTGCGATATTAAGTTGAGCTGATTATAATTACAATCTGTAAATACGACTTAGATAGACATGAACAGATTTGATAATTGCTGTCATCTGAATATTCATCACATCTCACCATCATCGTCGTCATAAGCCCGAAGACGTCCACTACAGGACAAGGCCTCCCCCAAAGATTTCCACGACGATCGGTCCTGCGCTGCCCTCATCCAACGTATTCCGGCGATCTTAACCAGATCGTCGGTCCATCTCGTGGGGGGCCTACGAACACTGCGTCTTCCGGTACTTGGTCGCCATTCAATATTTTGACATCGATCGATAACAATTCAATATTTAAATTAATCTCCTAACTGTATTCAAACTCTTTAGAATTTCATGAGACGTCCTCTTTATAAATTCGAGTTAATTTATTACAGTACAATTTTAAATATAGATATATAAGATAAATTATTCGTAATTGAGCCCTTTGTGAAAATTCTTCTCATTGATGACTAACATAAAAATATTAAAACAGAAATAAAATTTGAAAACAAAATTTTATGAACGATGCGGGACTCGAACAGATGACCTCTCGCGTTCAGTTACGAGATATACTTCAAAACAATAGTGATGTGGTTTCTTGTATTTACATCGAACCGTACACACTGAGATGCTTCTAAACTTTTGTTCGGTAAGTGATTGATGACCGGATATTTAGATGTGCCGTGTGATAAATAAACAATACAGTATTATAATGTAATTAATATATTAATTTATGATACCAATCAATCACGTTCTTTTGCTTTTTACACTTTATTATATAAAAGGTTTACCAACATATAAAATGCAATAAACACAACAATCAATCATGCAAGAGAGAGAGTTTCTTGCGTCGTTTCTTCTTTCTCAGGGCGCCATTTCTCTCGAAAGCGGTGGTAGTACTTTAATCATCAAAAGAGTTGAGGAATTCAATGCCTTTTTTTTGTTTTTCTTCTGTCCAAGAATATAAATATGAATTAGTTTACTGCTATTCATATTTTAGGTGGAGAAGCTGTTTATGGAAACAGTTTTCTTACATACAAGCTTGGTGTACTCAGTAAGGCGAGACAGTACTTCACTAAAAGCCACCGCCTGAAACTTTAAAAAGCCGCAAATTCGGCCTCACATGGAGTAATGTTCTCACCTCTGGGAGGGTGCTCCCCAGTACCAGCTTCTTCCATTTGACCGCATACAACGAAGAGCGGCTCGAATAATCGACGATCAAGTCATCTCCGATCCGCTTGATTCTCTAGCATTGCGTAGGGATGTGGGTTCTTTCTGCATCTTCTACCGCATTTATCACGGGGAGTGCTCAGAGGAGTTGTTCGAGTTGATTCAAGCGGCCAAATTCCACCACCGGACATTACGTGCAAAGTACCATCCGCATCACGTAGACGTCTGGCATTCCACAACCGCCCGTTTTGTTTGGAATTTCTTGCCTCGCACAGCCACTTTGTGGAATCAACTACCGGCAGCGGTCTTCCCGAACAGATACGACTTAGGGACATTCAAGAAAAAAGCATACTCCCACCTTAAAGTCCGGCTACGCATTTCTTGACACACCCGTTGTTACAGATGTCCATGAGCGGTTGCCTCACCTCTCATCCCGTGAGCCTCTTGCCCGTTTGCCCCCTCTCATATAAAAAAAAACATTATACAATATCAATGATTAGTAGCTGTTCAGAAACAATTTTATAGTGTTCGATAACCCAACATTAGCCGCACCTGCAAATTTTCTCACATAGAGATCAAACTAAGAAAACTCGTTGAAAGCCTACACAAACAAATTGAAATAAAATAGATTTATTTGGGATCATCCACCACAGAGAACCATTGTCGTTAAGTGTGTAATTTGGGCTGTAAGTAGTAATATTGGACCGTGGCGGGATAATGGTGTGCTAACAAATGTGAGATCGTAATGTGTACGAAAATTACTTGATATGTATGGCTCACTAGCTCACGGCATGTTACATTATGTTTTCTTTTATCCTATTTGTATCTCGTATATCTCAGAGTACTCACTGTTATGGGAAGATCTTACCGCTTGTCAAAAAACTTAAACAAAACATTACTAACGGCCGTTTCCAATATTCAGTCTAACTCGGGTTGTGGCCTCCATGAGATAAAAATCGTAACTATCGTTGACTTTTCAATCTGACTGTCAATGGGACGACGTATACCTACTTACCTTACCAGCATTACAGGTTTGTATGGAAATTTCACTGCACGCGTCCCAATATAAGGCGATAAGAATGACTTATCGGGTATATTGGGACAGCTTCAGATTATTGACAGCTAATTACTGACAGTAGAAGGTAGTAATTTATCTCTATGTGTATATAGTATATTGGGAACGGCCGTAAGACTTCAATACCACGCTGTAATAACTAAAAAGTAATAAACACTTACACAAAGTATCTTGCCCCAATTGTAATTTCAACGTGTTCTGGACCGAATGGCGAATATTCTTTTTTTATATATGGATAAAGTATACGAATTTAGGTAAAATAAATTAAAGACGTGAAAGATTCGATAAAATATCTCAAGAAATTATAAAGTTATAGCACTTTATAGTTGCATAATGTCAAAATTCTGCATTTCACTGTACATATAAGGCCCCTCACGTTTCACTTGAACATATCCAAAAGCTTCTACTAGGTAAGATGCTCGACCGGTTCTGAAAAAATATCGATACATATCATATCGTTTCTCTCAATAAAACACGGCAATCTTTTTATTTTTAAGCGATTTTTATTAAGAAAACAATGTATTGTAAGTTAGATCATGAGGCTCTTGAAATAAAGTTAAAAGTACACACTTTTAATCAAAACTTTTTACGTAAGTTACTTACGTTAAAAGCTTAACTCTTTTTATTTTAACATTAACATAAGACGGATTTGAAGGAAAATATTTTAAATAGGTTATTCACTGTGATATATTAATACCAGCTGACCCGACAGACGATGTTCTGATCATACTAAAAAAAACTCTTGCAGTTGAACTTTCCTAAAATCTCTACTCGTTGACAGGAATATTCCTACCAAATTTCAATTCTCTACGTCTTATGGTCCCAGAGATATCATCATCATCATCATCATGATCAGCTGGAAAACCCTCTCCCCCAAATATTTCTTCTTGTAGGGGACCTACCAACACTGGATCTTCCGATACGTGGTGGACTTTACTGTCCATCTGTCCGTGTAACTATGCCCACCACCACTTCAGTTTGGCAAAAATTTGAGCTATGTCGGTGACTTTCGTTCTCCTGCGAATCTCCTAATTTCTAATTCGATCTCGCAGGAAAACTCCGAGCATAGCCCTCTCCATTGCCATCTGAGCGACCATGAGCTTTCTCATTAGGCCCATAGTTACCGATCACGTCTGCGTACCGTAAGTCATCACTGGCAACACACAGTGACTGAAAACCTACGTCTTCAGACTCTGTATTGGGACGGTATTTGGGACGAGAAGATTTTACGGAGTTTCCCGAACGCTGCCCATCCGAGTTGGATGAGTGACATCATAATGATATAATATTACAAGAGAAATCATAATAATTCAATACATAGGTGGAAATCTCTTATACAAATATAATATTATACAGATTAGGAAATATAACTTTGTCTTTTGACAAAGCGTTCTTCGAAGAAAGTAGAAAGAGCCCTAGTGTGACTCAGAACCTATAAAACACTTGAATGATTCTTTGTGCAGTGATATCGCATAGGTCGAATAACGTCACAAGCGAATCAGAAACCACAGACGTTTCGTACTAAAATGCGTGAACTTTAATTATCATATCTAACGGCTGTTTCTAATATACTATCTACAGATATAGATAATAATAATATTGACACACTTTTTTTTACACAAATTATCTTGCCCCAAAATAAGCATACATAGCCTGTGTTATGGGTTACAAGACAACGATATATTTAAAACAATATACTTACTTAAACATACATAAATACATTTAAACATCCATGACTCGGAAACAAAAATCCATATTCATCATATAATTGCTTGCACCTACCGGGATTCGAACCCAGGCCAACCCCTAGCTTAGTAGGTAGGATCGCTAACCACTCGGCTATACAGGCTATATAGATAAATTACTACCTTCTACTGTCAGTAATTAGCAGTCAATAATCTGAAGCTGTCCCCATATACCCGATAAGTCATTCTTATCGCCTTATATTGGGACTCGTGAATTGAAATTTCCATACAAACTTCAATCGCTGGTAAGCTATACGTACTCCCATTGACAGACAGCGCGGGACAGAAAATTCAAGGATAGTTACGATTTTTATCTCAAGTAAGAGATAGACTGAATATTAAGAACGGCCGTAAGTAATTTATTTATTGATGGAATTAAAAAATTCAGTGATCTATATTTTAATACCATTACATTGAATATAATTTTTAAAACATCACGAAACTTATCCATCCAGACCTCTTTCTTATTGTAGTCGGTTGATAGTAACGTGCATTACACTTGAATCTAATTAACATGAAAACCATAAGATTCCCAAATCAACAGAAAATTTAAAAAAAAAATCATTAGGTTCTGCTGCTTCGAAAGCTATACACGCGATACATTAAATTGCAGAGGTACTTAAATTACAATTTCTCATTTTAAAAAGTATTTTTTGTGTTGTAACAAAATGTAAAAGAGGTTTTCATAATTAAATTATGTGAGTGTGTTTATAGAATAACTGGTTCCCCATTAATATTCAAAAGGCTCACATTTTATGTAAACATAAAACAAAATTTTCATAACTAATTATGTTAATGATAATTTGATACCAACACTCTTACTTTATTAATTTGTTTCAAAGTTAATTCTAATGTTAATTACTATTATATTTCAACAGTTATTGGTTATACTCAGAGGCCAAAATAACACGTCGGCTAATTAACGATCATTATTGTGTTTCATGTGGCAGTATTTTCAGCTACGGTTCTCCACCTCGTACCCCTAAATTGTAATTAATGTTTTGTATTTAATTATTACGTAAAAATATGCTAGCGTAAAAATTATATGTAAATACATACTTTAACACTTTTCAAGTATTACAATTGTAAAATAATATTTATAATATAAATGTATACAAAACTACGTCCCCTTATTACATACTGAAGAATTCTGTAAAAATAGTTCAAACAGCTTTTACTATAAATGTGCAAAATTGATATTTGAAATTTATTTGCTTATATTAAAATACTAGCTGACCCAGCAAACGTTGTATTGCCGATATTAAAATCGCGATACAAAAGTAACTGTTGATCGTAGATGGGTGAAAATTTGAAGTTGTATGTATTTTTTTATGCTGACTCATAATCAAACAAATTTAAAAATAAATGTCAAAAAAATTAAAAAAAAAAGTGGCGTGGATGACACCACCCTTAACATTTAGGGGATAAAAAATAGATGTTGTCCGATTCTCAGACCTACCCAATATGCACTAAAATTTCATGAGAATCGGTCAAGCCGTTTCGAAGGAGTTTAACTACAAACACCACGACATGAGAATTTTCTATATTAGATGATAAACATGATATTGTTTTTCTCGTAGGTGTTATCACTGCTTATATTTTATTTTCCCGAAAACTAGTTTAATATGTAAAGTTTAATAATCTAAGGCTGTGTATTATGTACAGTATGCAATTATTATTGTTTGTGAATGTAAAGTATCAAATTATATTAAATGAATGAAATAATTTTTTTTTTTTCATTGGAACAATTTCCTCATGTCGTTTGCATCTCTAGTTATTCTACCGATGTAAATAATTCTTGCCTGGGCAGTGGTGATCATTTACCATCAGTTGAAGTCATTAACTGTATCGACAACTTCCCGAAAATGTATGACTTATGTTTCTTTGGTTTTGCAAGAGAGTTATGTTCCCTAATAACTCGTAAACTATTCGACTGATCTCAATGAAATCTTTCGTAATAGATTCGTTAAAGCTCAAGGAAGGGTTACAAATATAATTTATATGGCAAAACAACGTTTGCAGGTCGGCTAGTCTATTATATTACTACTAACACAGGATCTTTATTTTGACATATTAGCCAAATAGTTGTGGATGTAAGATGATCAGATGAAATTGACTATTCTGTTTTCCAGGTCACTTACGACTGGCGTTTGAGAAACTAGTCACGGATTTAATTCGTTGATTGTATTCATTCAAAGATATTTAATGAATTTGATATCTATTATTTCGTATATTGTAAAATGAAACTTGGCCCGTAAATTTTATTATTGTTACAGCTTGTTTGAAATTATTATTATCGATATTATAATTACAGTCAACACAATAATATTCTGTTACATGGTCTTTTAACGTTGTCAGCCGGAACCCATTATCTGAATAATTAATGATACAAATGATTTGCAGCTCCGTCGGAAATTGACATAATGGTTAAATAAAATGAGAACACAATTTGTTGAACACTAACTCATTTTAATTACCCGTTTTTTTATGTTAGTAAAACGGCTATGAGATCACTCCCACCTACATTCAAAATAAGATCTGTCCGGTACTAAAATAAATTTAAAAAATTTAACCCATAATAATTAAAAGTAGGAATAGTATTCCTACGTTAAATTGAACATAAATAAAAAAAATTGTCATTAAAGATTTTTATATATATGAAGAATTTTCACATGGAAAGAGGGCGTGCTTCTATTGATAACTGGCCTCAACGTTTAAAGGACTGTATTGCAGCCAATGGAGACCACTTCGAGTAAGCTTTTTATATTTATGTATTAAACTTACACACAGCAAGAGTTTCTAATAACTGTTATTTGCAATTGAAAATTTTTTTCTTTGTTTCATTATTTATGGCAAGACTAGGTATGATATGGTAACCCCGCTCTGTTGTCTACTGAAAAGTATTTATTTTCTACGGTTATACGCTTTTGTCCGTCTTTTAAAGATGGCAAAATTATACACAATTTCAATGAAATAGCACAACTTGTAATACACTTGTAATCGAACAGATGTACGATGTACAGCGGTCTCAATTATATTCCCAGTATAATAAAAAACTTAAAATCAAATTGAAAGCGGTAACAGCTGAACAATATAAGTAAAATAACAATAACATCACTTGAACTGTAAAATATTTGCATCAAAACTAGTTCCAACAATGAGATGTATATATGAAATCCTTAACAATGCACAATGTACTACGCATCACTAATGGATGATAAAATAAAATAGTTCCAAGCAACATCAATGTAGGTTTTTGCTTATGTTCCAACATTTGAATATTTTCACAAGATTATATTTTAGGAGCAACAAGTACATCTTAGATGTCAAGAATAGACGATGTAAGGAGAAGCAAAACCTGATATAGTTTTGCAATATAACACGAGTCAGTCACGACACAGTAATACACATTTAATACCATTAATGGATGAAAACGAGCTTGCAATTTTTTTTTTATGAAAATAAGAGAAGAGACGAGCAGGGCGTTCAGCTGTGCTGCAATGCAGTGCCACTCAGGATTCTTGAAAAACCCCAAAAACTCTGAGCGGTACTACAACTGCTCTCGTCACCTTGAGACATAAGATGTTAAGTCTCATTTGCCCAGTAATTTCATTAGCTACGGCACCCTTCAGACCGAAACAGAGTAATGCTTACACATTATTGCTTCACGGCAGAAATAGGCGCCGTTGTGGTACCCATAATCTAGCCGGCATCCTATGCAAAGGAGCCTCCCACTGGTAAACATGACAACTTCAATTAATATCATGAGTTCCTGTAATAATAAAAACATTAATTTTGAAAGATTAATTCTATTGATGGTGTCTATTGAGTGCGGAGTAGATCATGCACGGGTCATCTGGTAGACGAAAACCTCACATTTATTATTTATTGATATTATCTGTACGAATTTTATGAACAAAATATTTGTATTTTTTTATTGATAGTAATTTTGTCAAAAAACATTGAGACCTGAAATGACTAAAATGATAAAATATGAATGTTATATGACCATGTTATATTACCTATTAGTACCGTAGCCAATGTTCGTTTGCAACACTTACCTGTTAACAAGGGCTCCCTCTTCTCGTCTCCACGTTACAATTTTTAGCCTGTACAAATTCTTTTTGAGTGACTTAATTATATCATTATTTAGAAAAACCTTATATCTACTAAAATTTTTCTAGAGCTAAATATAAAAAAATTGAGTTAGCGCCTATTCTGTACTCAATTTAATTTAATGCCTAATCACTAATTAATTACTATGTGTGTTGTGCTACCAAAGCTCTTGTGTAAAACTGTAGTTATTCGAGTGGAATAATGAATATTCATATTATATTTGTTAATATCATACGAATTAAAAAAAATCTATCATATTTACCTTGACCCACGTTTACAAAACGTCTTTGATTATTATATAAAAGAGTTTTAGATGGAACAGTAAAACACATCCATTAAAGAGCCTTACATCGTTGTGTCCCGGATCCCATTATCTGAATTACTGATACAAGTGATCGGCAGTTCCGTTGGGACGTGCCAAAATGGTTGAATTAAAACAAAGTATACTTTGAGTCGTAGCATTTGTTGTGAACAAATAGCTATCTGACTAGAAACAAGTCTGTGCCCGGTAATATTCCAGTTTCGTTCCTAACGAAGGATAATTCATTTGAAAGATATAATATTTAGATAATCTTCAACAGAAAATCTGGAAGCTGTTTTTGAATTTATTTAGTGTATTATTAATATTTCCTAATATAACCATTACCATATTTATCATTATAACTTTTGAGAAATTTTAATTGATAATAATTCAAATTTCTTCTGAGTTTAGATGAAAAAATGTATTTTTATCGGCTTGTTTTTATAATATTCTGCTATTCGGAACAGAAGCAAATCCAATAAAAATGATAAAAATTGATTCAGCCGTTCTCCAGATATAAGTGTTCGAATAACTCTATCGTGTAATGTTTGTAAATTTGAACTAAGTATTTATACGATGATCTCACTAATACTTATAATAAACGATATAGTATGTAAGGATAGACAGGTACGAATGAATGTTAATGATGATTGATGGTTATGCAAAACTCCAATATGCTCCACTAAACTATCTTAAACCAACAAGCCTCGTTGAGCAGGCCGTATGAAAAACATAGCATACCCAAATGTATGCCTGCTTCTTTTAAGATATGAAAATTGTTTGCAATTTGTTGATAGTCAATGAAAATGTAACTTTGAATTAGAACTGCGGCAGTTTAGAATTAAAAAATCCCCCACCCGCAGTTGTGCGTACGCCCGCGTGCCCGCCACCGGACCGCGCCACATATCGCGCACTCGGTTTTCTATCGTCATAGTCATAACTGTTCAAATAATGTTGCATAAAGGACGAAGATTGTCTGCTTTAAATACCAGAGGCGATGATAGTATATATTTTGATAAAAGATTAATTTGTTACTACCAAATTATGTGCGTTTGAAATAAAATATCAATTTTTATTGTATTTGTCATTCAATAAACTAGCAATGATGGCTTACACATAAAAGACAGACATATGCTGTACCGGTTTTGTAGGACTATTGAAGATAAAAACTTTCATTATACTTTATATACGTTTAACTCCAACGGTTTTTGCGGATAACGCCAGAATAGCTCGCAGATGGCAGGTATTTTCCTACTTACTTGACACTTATCGTTGTAATTCAGATTATATCTTTATAATTTATGCCTGTATGTTATTTTGCGTAAAAAAGTAACAGACATCCATAAATTCTTAGAAGGATGTATATTTTTAACACTTATGGCTTTTGCATTGCAGTATTTTTTCTACTTACTAGACACTTAAATTACATTATATTTTGAATAATTCAGACTATACCTTTTTAAATTTTAGTCTTTGTCTTAGTTTGATGTGTAAGCTATATAATTGTAAAGTTTCATTTAATCCTATCAGTAGTTTTTGCGTACAGAAATAACAAACAAACACAAACACAAACTTTCGCATTTCTTTTATTAGTAGGAAATAAGTTGTATATATATAATATAGATTATTTATTTGTTCATCATCGCTTGAATGTTTCTTTCATATCTTATAATATCCACAATATCCCAATATATTATATTGTAGGTGTTATTGTGTTGCACACCTCGTAAGCGAAACGTTGAAGTAGTGATCTTCTCTCGACATGTTTGTGGTAGTTTACTGTGAGTGATCGAGCTCCCTATCGAATTTTTCATGTCGACGCTTAAAAGCCAGAATATTCAGTAGTGGACTATAACGGCCCTTTTTACTTATCAAGGGTAATATGGTGATTAATCAATTCTTTTTTTCTTGCTAAATCAAACTCTTATAAATATTACCAATCGCTGGAAGGTATTAATGTTATATCTTATTTCAGAAGCTTATTATTTATATTTTATTTACCAGTGGGAGGATCCTTTGCACAGGAAGCTGGCTTGATTATGGGTATCACAACGGTGCCTATTTCTGCCGTGAAGCATTAGTGTAAACATTACGGTGCCGTAGATAGTGAAATTACCGGGCAAATAAGACTTAACATCTTATGTCTCAAGGTGACGGGCGCAATTGTAGGGCCACACAGAATTTTTGGGTTTCTCAAGAATCCTGAGCGGCACTGCATTCAATTAACATCAGTTGAACATGCTGCTCGTCTCGTCCCTTATGTGATAAAAATATAACTTGTATAAGTAATGTTTCCTTCGAAAATATTACTCATGAGTAGTAGAAGGTTTCAATAATTTTCATTAATAGCCTAAGTTCATAGCAAATATAAAATATCAAACAATGACCAAATAGTTATTCAACTTATCGTTGAGTTATAAATTAGCTCTAATATAACCTCACCTTTCTTATCGTACAAAACCACCCTTCTTATGTATTATTAAATTAAAGCTAATATTTAGACAATTATTATTTTAAACTATTACAGGTTATCGTTTATGTAATGGAGTTGCTTTGAGAGTAAGCACCAATCTGTTTTTGTACTATAATATATTCTTTGAAGGAAGATATGAGGGTTATCTATAGCTCACCGTGACGCGTAATACTGATTTTATTCCAGTCATAGGTACATATTTTAATTCTTTGTGGTGTAAAAAAATACGATAAAAGCACCTTTGCTTTCTAGAATCCTTATCCTGGATTAAAGTAATATAATACTCATTATAACATTTGACTATGTAGATTCAGTCTAAGCAACTACGCTTTTTTGAATGAATCCGCCTTGGAAATACTTTAATGTTATGCTATAATAAACCCACTTGTAATTAGTATAGATTTGGCTTCATAGCAATCTGTTATTGAAACATTGAGTTATTCATTTTGCAAACCGTATTCTGTGTTATATCTAATATTATGTTATATACCTTTACATCTTTTATTGTACTAACTTAGTATCACACACCAATAAAAGTTTATATAAGGGGGCAGTGGTACCCGTGATATATTTTTGTATTTACTAAATACAAAGCATATAGTATCCGCAGCGTCGCGCGGACAGATTTTTTATGACTAATTCTTTCACATCTTGGGTTATTTTAGCAGGGATATAGCCTACGTTACTCAGTGAAGATGCAGCTTTTTAAGGGTTTTTTGAGATTAAGGGGAATTTTTGAGATCGTTTTAGTACTTTCAGTGTGAAAACATTACAAACATAGATAGAAAAACATAAAATATGTTTCCTCCTTAAAGTAGGTACTTATAAATTAAAGTCTTGAAAACATAAACTTATTTTTTTAATAATAACAATCAATCAATATTATCTATTTTTGTATTGTAGCATATTTTTAGGGTGGAAAGATGAGTGGTAGCTTCCATCAAACGAAAACAAAATCACAAAACAGGATAGAATACTATTAATAGTTTAACATAAATGTCTAATAAAAGCACATTTACAATCCCTGAGTTTATGTTAGTAACGAGTTCATTAGTTACGCAAGAGTTTATTTTCCGCCTCGGCAACTTTCAAAAGTTATTTTGCATCAAAATGAGGCGATAACTTAAACTTAGCTCATTGTTTATATAGTGAGTTAAAATAAAACGTAAACGGGTACTTCCTTTTAATGGGTTCATTGGAATTTTAATGTTATCCAATCTTTATGTAAATTCCCTTTATAACGATTCTATTAGCAATATTATAGTTTAACTGCTGTCAGTTGATTCATAATAGTTATTTATGCAACTGTTGTGTATTAAGGGGTATTAAAACGCGAATGTGGGTTTATCACACGAGGCGAAGCCGAGTGTAGTAATAGTATCACATGTGTTTCAATGCCTAATTATCAACAGTTGCATACAAGACTTTATCTACACCCATAATATGAATCCTCTATATAAGATTCTGAAACAGTTAGCTTAGTGCTTGTTAGTTTAATGTTTTAAAAAAGACAGTCCCAGTAACCATTACATCATCCAAACGAGTGTTATAATGTTATACTAAATTTTATTACAACACTCGTTTGGGGATGTAATGCTTATGAGGACATTGGGTGTTTTAATCTTGGCAATAAGCTAACTATTTTAGAATCTTTAATAGAGGATTTAAAGCATGGATATAGATAAATATTATAACGTATTTAGGAACCATAATAAAATAATAAATATCTATTTATTTTATCTATCTATTTATACTATAAATGTTACTAGAGTATAAAATACGACGTGTATTCTTGAACACACGAGCGAAGTATAAACTTCATTAAAGTCAGATCAATACAAAATACTTACATAAATCTCTAATAAAAGCACATTTACAATCCCTGAGTTTATGTTAGTAACGAGTTAATGAGGTACGCAAGATTTTATTTTCCGCCTCGAAAACTTTCAAAAGTAATTTTGCATCAAAATGAGGCGATAACTTAAACTTAACTCTTGGTTTATATAGTGAGTTAAAATAAAACGTAAACGGGTACTTCCTTTTAAAGGGTTCATTGGAATTTTAATGTTATCCAATCTTTATGTAAATTCCCTTTATAACGATTCTATTAGCAATATTATAGTTCAACTGCTGTCAGGTGATTCATAATAGTTATTTATGCAACTGTTGTGTATTAAGGGGTATTAAAACGCGAATGTGGGTTTATCACACGAGGCGAAGCCGAGTGTAGTAATAGTATCACATGTGTTTCAATGCCTAATTATCAACAGTTGCATACAAGACTTTATCTACACCCATAATATGAATTCTCTATATAAGATTCTGAAACAGTTAGCTTAGTGCTTGTTAGTTTAATGTTTTAAAAAGACAGTCCCAGTAACCATTACGTCATCCAAACGAGTGTTGTAATGTTATATTAAATTTTATTACAACACTCGTTTGGGGATGTAATGTTTATGAGATATAGATTAATATTATTACTTATTTAGGAACCATAATAAAATAATAAATATCTATGTATTTTATCTATCTATTTATACTATAAATGTTACTAGAGTATAAAATACGATGAGTATTCTTGAACACACGAGCGAAGTATAAACTTCATTAAAGTCAGATTATTTATTTATTTATTTGTTTATATCTCCAACAGTTGTATGTAATATTAACTTACATGTGACACATGCCTTATATCTATTTACGTTTGTATGTGCTACCAATCATAGTATAACACATCATACCATAACAATAACAGTGACTACAATTTGCCTATAATGTGACGGAAAACTACTTAAGTGTCATAAAAATAAGTTTAATAAAAACAATGAGATTTCTGAATGAAAATAAAAAAGGTAGCGACTAATTAATTTGCCAGAGTGAAATGACATAAGTGAGACCCTGTCACAGCCAATGTCCAGTGTTGCTATGTTTTGTACACATTTGTTGTATACGCGTGACATAGGTGCTGTTGGATCGTCTGTCAAAGATTCGTTCAAGCGTTATTGGTTTTAAATAAAGGATATTGGTTACGAGGTCTATTTTCCATTGAAAACTTTATAGATAAATTTCATATCTAGAAGAGATCTATCGATCGAACTACTATTGGTTTCATTCTAATTGTAATCGAGCATACTTTTGTAGCACTCTCTATTACTTGAGATCTTAAATCGGAAAATCCTGTATTTAATGACTCTCTTTTTAACACGTTCGAATCTGTAAATGTGACATTGCACGCGAGACCACACCTGACAACAATATTCATGTTTGCTACCTTACCTTTTTGAAATCTTTCTAAGATCTAAGATTAAAGCACGAGAATTTTGAAAGAAACTGTCACTACAGAATTTATGTGTTTATAGAATTTTAATTAGTTATCGAATATTACGCATAGGTCTCGAATGAATGTTGTATGAACTCATTTATGGACATTTTTTTTCTAGTGAGTTTAATAAAACTGCATTTTCCCGAATTAAGCATCATTCGATTTGCTTCACACCATTAAACAAGTCTGTCATGATTCGTTTGTTGATCTGTTACATCAGATTCTACGAGTAGCTTTATAATTTTAGCTATTTTTATATCGTCTGCAAACAGATAAATCAGACAATTTTTTAATAAATTTGTGATATCATTATAAATAAAAACAATAGACGAGACCTTTATGGTCCCAAATTAGAGCCATACGGAACATCGGATAAAGCGTTGAAACAGTCTGAACACTCACCATCAATCACTGATCTGGCGTTTCGGTGAGAAAGGTAGAATTTGCACCAGCTTAAAAATGAGTCAGAAATGCCAAAATATGAGAGATTTTTCCCAGTATATCATGGTCCACCCTATCAAATGCCTTGGCGAATTCAGTATAAATTACATCTGCTTATAGGTTTATGTCAACCGAATAAATAAGATTCGAAACATGATTGATCAAATTTTTATAACAAATTTTTTTAAATATAAACCCATGTTTGTATTGCTTTAGATGTCTTTAACATGATTGAATATGAATGGGTTAACAAGTGATTCAAATTATTGGATACCGTAAAGTTCCTTTTTTCCATCATTTTCATTCATAAATAGGTACTATTCGTGCTTAATTCCAATGTCAAGTTTTAAGTGAAAAGTTATAAGTAAATTGTTAGGGGTATAAAATTGAATTTACACATTTAATTAAGAATATATGGTATATATTATTAGAGTGCTGTTGCTGCAAGTCGGGTAAATTTAATTAATTGTTTATTGGACTATTATAGATACTGGAAAAGTGTGCCGCAAATAAGGTACAAGTTTCCTTTAGTTCATTTAAATTGTCTTTGTCGTAAATACATTGATGGTGGGTGTCCCGAGTTTTTACGTTTTGTTAGAAATGTGTGTCCAGAAATATTTAGAATATATAATACATCGTGTACAAATTACTCAGCTAATTTTCGTTCTTACTAATCGTGCTCCCTTAGTCGACTCGAGCATATTAAATTAAGTCAATAAATGTGGATAATAAAGAAAATATATAGTCGCTAATATCTTAATCAACTTAAATATCGTAAATCAAACCATCAACAATTCAATTGACTTTTTATCGATATGTAAATACTATTCATAGTTCAGGTAGCATAAAAATTATCAAAATGAATTGTGATTATTTTATATATCAATTTCAGCTTAAAATAAACAAACTTACAATATAAGAAGTTACATTTCTCTGCAAGAATCAAAAAAGTTTCAAAGACAGTTTACTTCAGATGGTTTTTGTTAGGATTATTGTGAACGAAATCAGACAATCGCCAGCTGTGTCCACTTCGTAAATGATCTTGAATTTCTTTATCTGCTTATGAATGAGACTGTATTATACAAGTATGAGGGGAAAAGTATTTTTGTGCATTCTACTTATTTGATTTCTGGCTGTTTTCTGATCTAGCAAGATAAACTTACAATTACTTTTATAGCAGAAAAAATTGAAAGTGTGTAGTTAATACATGCACGATTGATGTTCATCAACTTATTTACTCAACCAAATAATTTAAAATAATAAAAAAGTTTATTATTTATTATGAAAATAAACAATATTTTTTTAAAATTTATTGACACACTCTTACACAAAATATCTTCACCCAAACTAGGCCAAGCCTGTACTATGGGTACAATACAACGATATATTTAATGCAATATACTAAATTAAACACACATAAATACATATAAATATCCATTACTCGGAAACAAACATTCATATTCATCATATTAAATGATTGCACCTACCGGGATTCGAACCCGGGCCCTCTAGCGCAGTAGGCAGGTTTACTTACCACAGGGCTACATGGGTCGTCGTATTGAAAAACTTATAGTCGAGAAATGATAAAATTAATGTAGTAATAACCAAATCGGTAGAATTGATGCAATAAATTTTGTCATGTTCCAAGGAATAATACTAGAAAAAGAAACAAAAAATGGACGGACGAGAAGTCATCTGATGGTATACCGTATGCCCCCTACTATCTATCTATCTATCGATAAAGATTACTCAACATCCAAATTAGCTACCAAGGCAGACGAAGTCACAATAGCATAGTAATATTGTTATTAATATTTTTTTATGTTTTAAAGTGCTAACCCTCACTTCTGGGCATAATTTCACAAATAGAAAGTAGATCCTGTAGATGAAGCCACAACCTGAGAGTTGAACAAAGCATACAAGATTTTATTAACGATACGTCACTCGAACGGTTGGCTCTGTTGGAAAGAGCGCTTGCACGGAAAGCGAGAAGTCGCGGGTTCGCGTCCCGCATTGTTCGTAAATTTTGTTTTCAGTTTCATTTGTGTACTTATTTCACAGTATTATTAGTAGTTACGGCGGCATTCAATCGAATTAGTGACTGTTTCTTGACGCCAGAAAACAATGTCATCGTTTTATGATTTATGGAAGCAAAAGCTTTTTAGCACACATTAATTTCACATCATAATATGATGAAAATGTATAATAATAACAAATACATAATAATAATAAGTTTCCATATTATGGAAATTTCGCAAATTAACTTCAGTGCATAGAATCGAAAGTGTTTTACCTAAAAAAATATTTCTTTACAGACACATGATATCGACGCATCATAAAGGCGACTTCTCTTTGTGATTTGTTGATCATGCCTTTTTAAAATACTCTGAAAGGTGTTTGATTATTGAATGAGATAAATAGACCCAAATTTATCCAACGAATAATAGTCTTAAATCAGCTCTAATATGAGGTCACAGAGGTGCTATTCGTCAGGGTTCAATTAAAATAATTAAAATATATCCTTATCCCGAACCTTAGATACATTTCGTTATGTAAGGATAGAGTGAATCTTGAATCGAAGTGACGCTGTAATCCTCTTAGCAAGATTAACTGGTCCTATTCGCTTTGATCATGGGCATGTAGTCAATTTCGAATATACCTGAAATCTAACGATTGGGGAATATTTATACTAAAACATACCGGCTGTCAAATGACAGCTGTCTTCACTTCATATGAAATACAAGACTCTTGTTAATTAATAAGTTAAAATGTGCATTTTGAAATAATTTGAGGCATTTTATTACGAGTAAGAATTTCGTGGATAGAAAAGAAAGTCGGAAACTTTAGGGATTTATTTGTTAAAAATATAAGAGGGATTTAAATAATACACAATTTATTTTGATAAAAGATTCAACAGGGAGTCTGGGACTCTGGCTAAAAATCAAAAGTCTTAGTTAGAAATTCAATTAGTCTAATCAGTAAATAGTCACGCTCTTCAAAGACTTGCAAAAGCTTATTAAAAAGTGGTTTGGAATTAATAGTGAAATAAATTGACTTTATATAGGTTGCATAAACTACCTAATGATGTTAGGGCTACCCCGCAACCTCTTCAGCAATGAAGTGGTTCTTTTGCGTTGGATGGCATGGAAGTCATCCACCATCACATCCGCGAACATTGCTGAAGCACTGCAAAAGCGGGGCAGCCCCAACATCAAACCATTGTTGTACTAAACGTGAAAGGCACTAAGCGTTCTTTGAGTATATCTGACCTACAGGCTGCTCGTTTTGAGGGTTTGACAATATGCTTTGAAAAGCGTTATCTTTACCTCACTGCTACATCGAGCAAACCTGCGAGCCAGCATATTACTCCTCACCGCCAGTGCCCTGCGTTCCCTTTCAATATCGATTTGGTCTTCGATTGAACCAACACTAAACGACTTATGACGTCACAATAATTCCACTTCCGATGACTATCAATTCACACTGCGCTTGTGACCTTCGCCACAATATCAATTCACCTGCGCGTGAGACTTAAAATGGGATATCTCGTGTGCCTGTCATTAAATGTTTATTTAAATCACAGGTGTTTATATTGGAAGTATAAATAAATTACAAAGACGTGTAAAACAATTTTTAAAAGCCACGAAGTGCAATTAGTGTAGCTATCGATGTAACAAACTTTTTCAGCGGTGTATTCTGGCCATTACTATGAGAACATATAACTATGTAGCTTCATTACTTAAAGGAGGCAACGATACTTTAGAATTTTATAAGTAATTAGCTGGTCAACAACGTTCTTCTTGTAGTGACAAGTATCTGGTAATTCCTTCTATAGAATAAGCATGCGTATAGCAGTAAAAAACAAAGATTAATATAATACATAAAAAATGATGTGGTGTCGTGGGACACCGGGTAGGAACGAAGTTCCTTCGGCTAATGTAGAATCGACACAAATTGCAAAAACAAAATCGTGCTCAATTAGGTATTATACACTACTCGCTTGTGTATGCGACTGTCGCGCCTGCGCAGGTCTCATTTAACGGTTTTATTCCACGCACTTTTCCACGCACTTTTTTCCACTGATTTTTTCTTACGGTTTTACTATCACATTTTTTTCAATTCGGTCGCGCAGCAAAATCCCTATCCCCTCCAAGCCTGCCGTAAGGAACTTCGTTCCAACATTCGTTTTATAGCTCATTTCAAATCTGAAATAGGATATAATTTTATATAAGAAGAAGAAATCACGCGTATTATAGAAAATTAACATCATCAAAATTTCGATTAAGAGAGTCTTAACAATCCTTTTATATATTGTGTATGTGCATTTAACATAATAATATTTTCCTGTTAAAGCAATGACGCCGTATAATTAAAATCCGTTAAAACAATAAATCTGATTTCTACAATACATAGGTACTCGTAGTGTGTGAGATCATCAGTTGAAAAATTTGATTTAGTTTTAGTTTAGAGCACATAATAGTTATTTATGCAACTGTTGTGTAATAAGGAGTATTACAACACGAATGTGGATTTTAATACCTATTACAAGACTTTATCTACACCCAGAATATGAATCCTCTAAAAGATTCTGGAACATTAAGCTTACTGCTAACATTAAAACACCATTTCTAATAGTAACCTAATATCATTCATTACTGATTATATACAAATAAACTAAGTATTAATGAAACAATTATTTAATTAAGTAGTAATTTACATTTAGTATAGTGCAATAATTAAAATTCATTCGAATATAATGTTCTTTTGCAGCGTTTAAAATGAATCGCTCATTTTTTTGTAAACAAAAGAATAAAAATATAGAAGAAAAATGGCGGGGATTCGAATAACCTACTTTATTTACGGCGCGCGACGTTCTGGTAGTGTGGAACGCGCGTAAACGAAATGTTCTTTTTTGAAATTCATACAGATACCACGCATCGAGCAATAAGAATGTTGTCTGTTGAAACTCTTTGCGCATGAAGGGATAAAAAAAAACATAGGAGTGTTGTTATGAAATTCAGTACAACATTACAACACTCTTTTGGATGATGTAATGGTTATAAGAACTGTTTCAGAATTTTTAAGAGAGGATTTAAAGCATGGATGTAGATAAATAAATAAAACAGAACTAAATACTAACGAACGAATACAGAGAGAAAGCTTCATACAACCACCTGAAATGGTTGCACTACTACAATGATCCGAAGCATGTGTCAGTGTCCACTGACCGCTTGTTGCGTACGCAGCAGAACTAGTTATTACCTGTTGACGATCGCACAGCCAGTTGACAATCTCATGATTAGCGGGACACACGTATTATTTTGTATATCATGTTTCATATTTTAACTGTCCCAAGGACTACAATAGGTTAGTAAATATTTGATATTTATATTTTTACTATTATTTTGGATATGAGAAGAGTCACGGTATGTTTCTATTATTATTATTGTCACCATTTTATTATTATTATTGGAAAGATTTACTAGTTTGAAGGTTGGCTGCTATATACATACATGCTATATGCTTAAAATTTACCTTCACTATTATTTTGCACACGCAAAATGTAACTTTATTTTATAGTTTAAGTGCGTATTTAGTAGCATTTATAACACTTCCCGTTATCTGATTGGCTAAAATTGTACACCTGCATGACTACGGTGGCAATGCAATAATATGATATTATATGATATGATATTATATCTGATGCCGTAGCCAGGATTATCTCTTCAATTGGAAAGTCTTCAACGGTAAGTAGCATGGTCTCGTTTTTACTATGAACTGCTGCTGCAGTGATGATTGTCACCTTACGAGTAAACTCATTATTAGTTAGTAGCAAGGACGGGAAAATTTGTTTGTTAAAATAATTCCTTTATAAAAATAATGATAATTAATGTTCTTTCCGCCCATCTTCACAAAAATTCATCTCAATACGTGTTTCGTGTAGAGGACACAAGGCATCTCCTTTTATTTTATCTTCACCACGAACTACAGCTGCAGATAGGACGGTTTTTCAGGTCCTCACGAGGGAACACTCAACGGCTAGTAACATGAACACGAAACTTTTAAAATTTGTTTAATCTTAAGTTAAGTCACTTAAGTTAAAAAAGAATTTTTAATGAAAGATTATCATCAATACATGGTTCATATTTCTTGCTTACTGGTCGGTCTAACCTAAGCGAGACGATAAGATATAAATTGTAATAGTAATTTTATAGATGTTTAAATATGTTAATGCGGACACCTTTAACTGTAACTATTTATAAAATCTTGTATCTCAATAAAAAAGCTAGAATTAGCTATATTTTTTTTGTTTATATCCTCTTCATTTTTTGTGACAATCCTACCAAAATAAGTAACCTCGCTCTTAAGAAGCATTTCCTCTGTACCGTATAGTTACTCATGTGGTTAGAGTAAATTCGTGTCAATGAAAGTACATTTTTTTCGTGTCAATGATAAGAGTAGAATAAAATGTATGTTCATAACGGTTTTCATAGGTACTCGTCGTAATTTGTGGAGGCTATAGTACACTTTAATATTTACTCGTATTTGCCGTCTACTTTGCTAAAATGTGCCATATATTTAATATACATATATACATTTTATGTTTCTAGTCGGATAAAGTAATATATAATTTAAAATAATTATGAATAATTTGTTTTATAAAATTGTTTGTAATTCATATCAAATTTAGACTATATTTTCTGCTATTAAAAATGATAATTGAGCTAATAATATCTAATTATCCAAACAAATTTTCTACTAAGTATTGATTTTTGTACACTGTGTTATAGAGTTACGTTATAGTTCAAACTGTGTAATGTAGAACAAAAAAATATTTGTATTTTGTATATAATGACCCTATCATTGTTAATGTATTTCAATTATCACTTTGAAGAGCTTCACATCTTATGTCGTTGTTGTTCCAAAACGTAACAATATGCTTATAAACTGTAAGCCTTTATATATGAAAGGTAACAGAGCCAATTTTGGCTTCAATAGCTTGTTGCCGCGGATTTCTAATGACCTCAAAATATTTTTTGAAACATAAAAAAATTATAAAATAATAATTAATATTTTAACAAAACACTCATAATTATACCTAAAAATTACTTCAAAAATTGCATTTCCTTTATTATTTCTCTTTCTTGATAATAAATTTACATAAACCACTTGTGTTTGCGTGGGGTGCCGTACGTTCTACATTGCGATTTACAAGAAAATGCTTAATGACGATAGAAAAAAAAAAAAAAACAAAATATACAATATAAAACACACAGAAAAAAATCACAAACCAAGAAAAATTACGAAAATTAAAATGGTTTCAATCTTATTTGCAAATGAACACACTAATCCTCCGAGCAAACAATGGACCCGATTCAACTTACAAGCCACGTATAGAATTTTATTAAAAAAAATATTTTTATTTTGTCTTTCAAATGTTCTTCTGTAATGCTATCAATAAAAAAGGTGCTTAGATTATTTAGTAGCCTCGAAACAATATATTTAGTGGTTACTTCACCATTTATGTATTCCTAGCACAAATTCTCTTTTGTAATTGGAGAATACAAACAAGTCTTAACAATTCTGTCATAACTGGTAATACCAAATCCAATTCTCGAGTCAGTGAAGGCGTTATAAAGGATAAGTTGCACAACCATTAAATCAATAAATAAATGTCTCAAAGTAAAAAGCTTAATTTCCTTGAGATGTCGCTCAGAATGTTGTGTTTTATAAGAATCCACAGCAGTACTGCAGGTAATGGGAGGGACGTATGTATCACTTACCATCAACGCCTAGTTCGTCACTTTTCTGATAAAAAATTATCACATGATATAATGTCCATAGCTTATAAGTTCCTGAAATGTATGGTGTATCACCCATATTGTATTTACCAAAGATCAACAATCCTCTCGTATCTCAAACTATTACAAAAACTCTTTATCAGCCAAACAGTTTGATGAAGTTCATTGTATAGCTGAAGGCACCAAATGTTACGAGAACTTCCTTCGAAACATAAACAATAAAGTTTTAAATCAGCTTATAGTTAATGTTAAAGATACATAGAAAGATCCTGCTCAAATTTAGCAGTGATTTTGTCAAGTATTTTATATAATCTTTACTATAAATAAATTCTGTAAAAAAAATATATTCAACACTTTAACTTATCCAACTATAATTTTATCACTTCTTTTCGAGGTAAAATAATGCTGATAATTACTCTACTGACGATACGATAGCACGTATCAGCACCGGCCAGTTTTGGCTACGGCGTAGCTATTGCTACAGGCCCCACATAACCAGCACCCACCTCCGTCAGTAAACACCAAACTCCATATTTAAAATTACATTCAATGTATTCTGTACAAAGGTAACATAAAGGTAAAAATTGAATAACATTATTTCGCATTTATTAATATCACAATGAAAGTTAACAACAAGTTTAACAAGTGTTAGTATATAAAAAGTTGCAAAGACTAGTTCAGATGGTTCTTGTGTGGATTATTGAATTTTGCCAACATCAACGAGCAAAAGCCAGCTGTGTCCTCTTCGCAAATGAACTAATATTTCTTTATCTGCTTATGAATGAAACAATATTTAAAAAGTTTTATCAGACACGTAATATTGTTTGAGAATTCTATTTGTTTCATAGTTTAATGTGTAATATGACTAGGATACGATCTAGTGTCATCATCACCAACAACAATATTTCTCTCTTTTTCTCCGTCATCCTCGCAGAGGCATAAATAGTTTAAACCTGGACCTTAACATTAAATTGATTTGATATCCTTTTATAACATCAATTTTTTATTCCAGTTTTCACAGGCAGTTCATATCAGATTTTTTAAGTATAAACTAAATGTCGTTTAAAGTTATTTTTTGTTTCTCTCTCATCATCAGACTCACAATTATGACATTCATAAACATAGCAGTTTAAAAATAAATCATTTTTTTCTCAGAAAATTTTATATCCGTACCGTATTATGTATAGACAGAGGTAAGAAGATTACTAAAAAACGGTGTCGCCCGCCACGCACCAATGTTTTTTCAGTTTAGAATTTCTGAATTTACCTCGTTAAAATGCTTAACAAGGTAAGCAACGCTCTTGTGATCTATTGTTATTATTACAAGTTGCAATTTTATACACATGGTGTACAAAATTGCAACGTGTAATAAAATTGCAGTGTGTAATATAATTATTTTCACGAGAATGTTATGATACAAAGAGACTATTACCTGAAATATTTATAACGGACAACGCAACATTTTCTCACGGCTTAAATTCGTTCATGTTTCATGTTTCAAACAAATTATTCATTATGTACCTTTGCGCTCTCTCTCCAAATACGTAGGATTTATTTCACACATAGCTAGGGAATATTGCGTGAAACTTGTGTATAACGCATTATTTTTTCAAATAATTCTATTTCTTTCAAGTGATTACGAGTGTTTATGTAATATACTAGCTGACCCGACAGACGTTGTTCTGTACGTAATAAAAAAAAGTCTTGCGAGTCCAAGCGTCGTAAATCATTCCTTAGCTGACCTCTCTACTAGGTAAAGTGTGACCGGGCGTATGTCTTACCATCAGGTGAAGGTTTTGATCTTTTCGAAATTTTACCCAATTCCTATTAATAATCAACCGTATGTATATAAATCTCATCGCAGAAAATTTACAATTATCTAAATTGTATCGTATATCGCCCACATTGTATCTAACAAATATCAACAATCCCCTCACATCACAAACTATTACAAAAGCTTCTGATTATTAGTTTATATCTTGTGTTAACTTTATCGTCAGCCAAACAGTTTGATGAAGTTCGTTTTATAGCTGAAGGCACCAAATGTTTCGAGAACTTTCTTCGCAGCATAAACACGAAAGTTTAAAATCAGCTTATGGTTAATGTTTAAGATACATAGAACGAGTTATTTATTTTATTTATTTATTCATTGGAATAACCAACACCATAAATGTTACAAATGAGTCGTTAAAATTAATGTTAATAAAACAGCCAATTACAGGTTTCCCTATTTAAACAAAAAAATGAATTACTTTAATACACAAGTAACTATAAATACATTAATAACATTATTTTAATATATATTATCTATTATGTAATAATCGGTTATTGTCTTTATATGTTCGAATGTGTATGTGTGCGTGTAGTATGTGTTTGTGTATATGTGTTTTAAGTTTATGAGTTAATCTCTCAAATATTATAGGGCATAATTTGATGATTTTACGATGGCATTTTATTTAAAAAAACATGACAATTACTTTTATTAATTTAATTATTAATTAATTATTATTTTTCTACTACATACGAACACAAACCTACATTCAAACATACACACACGCCGACTCTCACTTACACAAACATAATCGGTCGCACGATCTACGCTTATCATTGGCATTTCTGTTTCATTAAATTCCCCTTCCCAACGAGTATGTAATATTTTAATTTAATTTAATTTATTAACCCAAGATTATTTGATACTGTTAAAATTCACTCTCTCTAATATAAAAAATCTTATTCACGCCTATACACTTCGGCTTCTATATACTTAATATCCTTGATATACGTGTGTGTTAGACATTCAAAACAATTTTTTTTTCGTTATATTGCTAAAATATAAATTCTGCTTATGATAAATGATATATTTATTAAGAACAAAATAGTATTCCACGTATCAGTGCCAGAGAAACGATGTAGCAGGCGTAGCAATTGCTACAGGCATCAATAAAAGGGAGCCCCGCGTAGGAAAACCTCCGTCAGCATGCATTTAGATGAATTTAGCATGAATATTCTTTGTTAAAAACTATTCTAGTAAAGGCGTGAACAAAAGATTATTTTCTACTTCATAAGTTAGAGATGGGAACTAATTAACTAGATTATTTAAGAAGTTATCAACTAGTATAAGAATATAAAAACTTGCAGAAAGACCTTCTATTTCAGATGGTCTATGTGCGGATTATTGAATTTTGCCAACATAAAGGAAGCAAATGCCAGTTTTTTTATTTTTATTGTATTATGATTCTGCATTAAAAATACATACATTTTAAAATTTTCAACCGTCTACGATTTACACCTATTTTTGTATCGTGATTTTTATATTAATCTGTTCCACCCACAGATCCGCAATAAGGTTCCAAGATGGCAATCGAATATAATAATTATTGTAAAAAAAAATATGTACGATATATTTGGTAGGTCTGAGAATCGGTCGTCATCTTATTTTTATACCCAAAAAAAATTTTTATAACTTTAATTGACAATACAACGTTTGCTGGGTCAACTAGTAATAGATATTACAAAACTTGTTAACCAAACTTCATTTAAAATAGCTTATTTTAACATTGTTAATATGAATTTGTTATATTCCTTTATGAAAATTACACGTTGCGATTCTCTACATCACGAGAATGTGATAATACAAACAGCGTATTACTTGAAATATTTCTAACCAGGATAATGGAGCATTTTCTCCCGGTTCAAAATTCGTTCGTTGTTTCGTGTTTCAAGCAAATTATTCATTATTATGTTCCTCTGCGCTCTCTCACCAAATATGATTTATTTCGCATATGGTTACGAAATGTTACGTGAAACTTGTGAACATTAGACAGATTATATTAAAATATGGAGCATTTTATTGATATAATTCTGTTCATTAAAAAAGGCATTGTATAATTATTGCTATTCTTTTATTGAAATAAGATCGTTTAGAAAAATATTTTCGCTTATTACATCCGATGTCTAATGTACATGTTGAGGAGTCCAAGCGTCTTAAACAAAAGTGATTATTAGAAATCACATAATGCGCATCAAGCCACGGACTAGTAAAAAAATAAGGACTCCGTGTCATACATAACAGTGTAGCACCAAAACAAGCCGATTAACGTGTAAATACATAGCCCCACGCACACACTTACACTACTACAGGCCGATAGGCAGCCATTATGAGAATTTTCATCGTCCATGACAGATCAGTTTGCGTCTCAATAAAATATTTTAAAAATGCCGTCGTGCGTTGTGCTAATGCGTAAAAACGATACTATATAAGTGTTTGTGGTCATATTTAAGGGAGAAAAAATTGTGAAGTATAAATTGAAAAGTTTGATGACTTCCGTGAAACACATATGATGTTACTAATATTAGCTTACTTAAGCTGCTAAGAAGGAATAATAAAAGAGACTGAAGCGGGAGTTTAACTGTCCGAGTACATTCGGACGACCACTCGGACGCTACTCGTAAGTAGTAAACAAGTGATCTGAAGGACTCTTTTCATACGAGTTGTGGTGGAAGGATGATCCTGTTACTGGTAGCACTGCTTCAGATACTTATAAGCTATTTTTTTTTATAATCACTTATAAAATTCTCGCATGTGGATAATGCAGATACTATACTCAATAAGTTTTGTTTTGTATTCATTTACACTTGACTTACTCGTGTAAGGGATTGACTATTTGACGTTTTAGTAATTTTAATGCATCACTTTACATTCAATGTAATTGAAATGATTTGTAAAACGATGAAAATGTAAATGTTGATTTAAAAGAGTGCCAATGAGTTTCTTACTACTTCTTCTCATTAGATCAACACTTTACGAAGTAGCGGTAAATTCAATTAGAAAATATGATTTTTGACAATCGTAAGTGTCATTTACGTGGCCTACATAAATAAAGTGATTTTTATTTGATTTGATTGTACGACAATGTCTGCACTGCAACATTGTTTGTGTAACTTTCCCTGTAAGCTGTTAATACAATTCCTTTTATTAAATCCATAATAAACCATTCGCATTGTTCTGTCAGCGTTATTTGAGTTTATATAACATATGGAACCGATTCAGTTTTAACTGACAGTCTGATTAAAACATTCTATATTCTACAAATGTTTTCTTCCTGTTAGGAAATCATGATGCTGTGGGTCTCTGAAATATTGCATATATAGCATTTTATGTCTTACTAGTTGACTGAGTTGGTACTTCTTGGCGTCTGACGCTTAATACCTTGTGCTGCAATATTGTATGTAAAAATTTATGAAATAATTATAAAATTCATAATCTGTTGAAATATAACCAGATTACTTCGTGTAGATAGTTAACTACTTTAGTAACTTTTGAAGTAATCTCAACCTTCATATTCCTAATAATATTATTATGACGTTATTTAATATATATTTCATAAATGTATTTTTATTTCATAACCTTTATTATAACATTATAATGCGCATCTTTGCACATTCTTTAAACATTATTAATAATAGATTCGACTGCCTGCGATTTAACGATTCGGTGCTTAAAGAAGTATCAAATAATTAAAAAAGATAATATTAAAAAAAATATAAAAAATGTACACTGGATGTGAACAAATCAGCTTATCGTTAGTTCATAAATAAATTATGTTCCTGACAAAGAATTATTCAAACGCGTAAAGCTCAACTAAGCTCACGCCAAAAAATATTTGCATCAAACACATGTCAAGAACAATATAAAATTTTGACCTCGCAGCTAATATTATAAAAACCCTGGATTAAGATAAAAAGTAATTTGGCTGACTGAACGTTGCATTTTCTATTACGTTCCTTTTTACAAAAAACAGTAATTTGGAACGACTTGACTAGACTAGATTTATTTAAAATATTTTGACAAAAATGTCTTAATAAATATTGCAACATATATTTTAACATCTAATATTGGAATGTAAGATATTGTGTGGATAATTTATTTCAATTAATAGATATTTTAGTATGTTGTGAATTTATAAGACACATCATTAAACTAATACACACAGTACCTTCTCCTTTCTAAAAGCCGACGTAAATTATTATTTCAATATATTATTGAATAAGAAAGATCCGTAATACAGGACAGGAGCAGGATGTTCAGCTGATGGTAATTGATACGCCCGCCCTATTACAATGCACTGCCACTAAGGATTCTTGAAAAACCAAAATATTCTGAGCGGCACTACAACTTACTGCACTCGTCGCCTTGAAACATAAGATTTTAGGTCTCATTTGCCCAATAATTGCACTAGCTACGGCGCCTAATTGTATAATAGTAATCCTACTGTGTTTAAGTCTGAAGGATTTACACATTGCTGATTCATGGCAGAAAATGGCGCCGTTGTGGTACCTATAATCTAGCCGGTATCCTGTGCAAAGGAGCATCCCACTGGTGTTTGTATTAGAAATGAAATATTATTATACCTTCTCGGTTGCCGCTGCTCCTTCTCCATTGCAGCATCACCCAATAGAGGAAAGTCACGCTAGCAACTTTTAATACAAAGGGGCATACTATTCCATACCCATATTACAGGATTTTATAAGAAAATCGCTATACTTAATTTCATAGCTATTCGTGCTATAATTATATAGAATAGATAATGATATCTCACCAAAATAATTGCACGTTAAGTTACAATCTCAAAATCAATCTATCGCTCTAAATATCTCATTAAAAATAAAAGTTGTCGAATGAGCTTCCTTGTGCGGTGTTTCCGGGATGATAGGATATGGGTACCTTTAAAAAAAGCGCATACTCCTTCCATTAAGGTCGACAGCGCTCCTGTTATTCCTCTGGTGTTGCAAGAGACCTAATGATCCGTATGCTCATTTATCCTCCTTTTCCATAAAAAAATGAATATCAAGTTACATTTTGACCATTTGCCATGTCAGAAAATTTGAATTTCAATGAAAAGAAGTGGCTAGAAATTTATTGAAATTTATTACATATTTAGCTTCATCATAATACACATATTAAAAAAAAAACTAAGCAAATTGATGCAACTTTATACTCATAATTACGTTATATTAAAAGCTCTTTAAATAAGTGAAAAGTTCTGCTCGTGATTGATATCAGAAAATCTCCCGTTCGTAGATTTTGGGAACACCGGCATAGCACTCCGATCATAATACCGTTGGTCGTTTAAAATTGGTGGTCTACTCTTAATAATACGACATACAACTGCAATGTTATTTGTCCTATAATAGTCCAAAAATAATAATATCTAGTATGTTTATAATTATATTTATGTATAAATAATGCTGGTGAAGTTTGCTGTGGTTGATCGCGCTCCCTTAAATTAGCCGGCTAAAGCCGGCTAAACTCTAATCTAATACATATAAAACACAAATGTTCAAAATAAATAATGTTATTATTTTAAAAACAATCTTTCAATTTAAGAAATATTTTTTTCTCAATATAATAGCATCAAACTATCTCTTATAAAAGCTGTTAAAATACTTAATAACTTAAGCTATATCTAATCGAATAACAAATGTATAACTGAACGTAAATATACTAACCGAAATGAAAAGCAAAGTAAAGGTTTCTTCTGTGCACTTTATTACGTGGCAGCTAATCTTGTGATCCAAACTACTCACACTTCAAGACTATCAAGACTCTGATGTGACCAATGACCTCGGGGTGAGTCCTACGTGACCCCATGTGTTTTGACCCGGTATAAGACACTCTATTTGTACGTCCCAAAACAAGGTTAGAGTAAATTGAAATTCAAATTGGATACACACATTGACAAATTTTATCGCTGAGTGAAGCCGTCTACAGGATTTGTCAACCCTTCATAGCCTCCCGCCCAACTATATAGCTGTCGAAAGAATTCATTCCGAAATCCATCAAGCTGACTTTGTATTCGAGTAACCAGTGCGATCATAGGCAATGTTGAAGGTTTATAAACAAAACTAGTTATCCCGACAGATTTTGCTATATATTGTATTATAATAAATAAAATACAATATTTTATTTATTTTTCTATGAAATTGTCAATAATATTTCATAACATCAAGAATTATTTCGTGAAATATGCTCTCTGTTGTAATAATGAAATAGTAATAATAATTGAAAATAAATTAAAAAGTAGGTTAAAATATATATAAATAAACAAAAATATTTTTTGGCTAATTGAAACATTTCAATTTCATTGAATAAAAATTTTATCAAATTAATGTATTTTCATCGGTCCTCGATAAAACTACGAAGTTTCAATGAAATTTGGCCGTTTAAAGTGGAAAAATTGCACCCGAATGAGTCAAATAAACATTATACATATTGGTGAAGCTAATAAAAAGCGTGATAAAAAATATGGGTCCCAAATTGAAATAATAACTATTCTATCGCTCAAGTTGGACTAAACTGCATTCCATGAAGTAATCCCAGTTCACTGGAACAAACAGGATACTGGATTTATATATTATATTAAGATATTGTTGGTTTGCAATATTATTTACCTGTTGTAGTGAATTACTTCGCATATCACATGTGACAACCATGTTAACAAAAATGTATAATTATCCTTGTTTCAAATCAAAATACAAAATCTCAATTCTTATAAGATCTAAAAAAAAGTATTATGCAGCTATCAATTAGTACTTTGACTTTTGCCAGTTATAAAAAAAACATTTGCATTTTTTAACATTAATTATAATAGACAGTTGACATAAGATGTAACAAACGTGACATCGATTACGTGATTACGTGATGTAACAACGTTAAAGTGAAAACAGAAGATCCCGGTTCGTATCCAGATGTCATGTTTCAAAATAAATATTTTTCATTATCTCTTTCTTCTTTATTTCGAAAAAAAACTCAACGTTCATCGAGATATCATAAACACAAAATCAATTCATTGTATAAAGTGTGTGTGTTGCGTAGAGACGTCGCTTCATTGTGTGTCTTGTACCGTATTTATCACGCCAATGAGCTGTTTAAGCTGATTCTTGCCGCCGAATTCCACCTTCGCACGACACGCCACAAGTTATGATATCATCCCCACCATCTGGATGTGTGGCGGTCCTCCACAGTGCGGTATTAAGGAGCTTTCTTCCTCGTACTACAAAGCTGTGGAATGAGCTTCCTTATGCGGTATTTCTGTGTACCTTCAAAAAAAAGTGCGTACACGTCCTTCCTTAAAGGCCGGCAACGCGAGAATGTGGGCGGCGGTAATCAATTAACACCAGGTGACCTGTACGCTCGTTAGTCCTCCTATTCCATAAAATAAAAAAATAAAAAAAGTATGAACAAACCATATCATGTATTCATATTTGGCCAGAATTGTACAAAAGATGGCCCAATACGTCTAAATTTACACCAAATAATACGGATTTGAAGACGATTGTCTGCCTATAGTACCCTCGGCTGTGGACATAAATTGAACTGGATTCTTGTTATCCAGTAATTTACGAACCCATTCAGTACAGAACTATCAAGAGACATCGTCAATCGGTCCTCGATTTATGAGTGTAGGTAGACAATCCATTGATTTATTACCAGCAGACATTCAAATCAAAGCTAAAGTATGTGATAAATTCGGTATTACAATGTATATAAATCATTATATGACACTTTTCAAATTATCTGCTTTAGAACCTTTATTACACGTATAGATTATTTTTGAAACTTTATTAATATTTTTACGTCATTATAATGACAAAGTAAGTAAAGATAGATTTGAGTGCACGGTGACGAAGAAGTGGGCACAGCTACTATTATATAATAAAAATATCTTAAATATAATTTAATATTCATCAGACGGTAAAAGTGCATGCTTTTGCATCTACCGATTCGAGCAAAAGATGCCTAGTCAGGCTGGGTAACTGCTGGGTTGGTTATGGATATTGATAAGGAAAATGTTGTTATGAATAAAAAAAGGTTCTTTGATGGATTTGTTCAGTTAAAGTTCAGCTATAAAGAGGAATGTCGTTTCAAATTATGATTTAAGAAGATTGCTACTGTTAAGAACATAATTAAGTATATATGAAGTTAAAAATATGAAAAGAATAACAATTGCTTATATATATTGAGGCAATATTTCGGTCGTGTTTATGAAAACTTATATTTTATTCATTACAAAGAACTTTTCATAAGCTTCTCACAGCAGGCGAAAGGTTTTGAGATTAAATATAACATTTAATAGCGAAGTTACCACAAAGGAAAAACCAAAATTTGTTTTTAATGAGTTGCCGAAAGAAAAGGCTCCTCGGAACAGAGTTGGTTCGTAAATCCTTTGAAATGGTAACAAAGCTGAGCCTACTTAAGGGTCAGGATGATGGCGTCCCTGAATCGTGACTTATTTAATGTTATTAACAACATTAGAAAGCCACTCCCACAGGGGAGCAACAGTGCTTTTATTAAAAATGAGTCTTGACCTCCCTTATTATAGCGCAAAAGTGTTAATGGGACCCTATACGAGGGCGGCACTGAAAATTTCGGGAATCAAAGAAGTGACACAACATTACTATTTAAAAATGTATTAATTGCTTTTCGAAGTATTCTCCACGAAATTTGACACATTTTTCCATACGATGGAACCAATCATTGAAGGAACCATTCCATTCGGAAGTTGGGGTCTCCAATATGGCCGTTTTGTAGGCGTCCACAGCTTCATCAGGTGATAAAAATCTCTGACCACGCAATTTATTCTTTATTTTAGGGAAAGTATAGAAATCATTAGGGCTTAGGTCGGGGATGTACAGCGGGTGGTCTAATAATTCTATGTTTTCTTGCTCTAAAAACTCTTTTGTTCTATGCGTGGTGTAAGAACTCGCATTGTCGTGATGGAGGATGATGCGGCGGTTTGCAGTTCTCCTTATGGAGTTCAGAAACGACCAGTGGCAAACAAATGCTAGCATACCATTCTGCATTAACCGTTCTTTGCCCCTCAAGAGGAATAGTCACAACATGGCTGGTTTTGGAGATAAACGTGGCCACCATTTTTTTTGCAACTATCTGAAAACGAACAATTTTTTGTTTGCTTTAACTTATTTTCGAACACCCAAACTCGTGACTGGTTTTTTGTTTGGGGTTCGTACGCGTATATCCAGGATTCGTCACCTGATACGATGTTGTATACAGCATTTGAGGATCCTGCGTGGAACCTTTCGAGAGTTCTGACGCACCAAGTAACGCGAGCCGCTTTTTGCTCTTCACAGAGAAAATTCGGTATCCATCGGGAAAATAACTTTTTTACACCTAATTGTTCATGCAAGATAATTTGTATTTGACTCATGCCAATGTCTAAAGTTGCCTAAATTTCGCGGTATGTCACATGTCGATCTTCCTCAATCAGCTTACGCACAGCTTCAACGTTTTCTTTGGTGACTGCAGTTTTTGGACGACCTTGACGGGGATCATCACTGAGCTTGACACGTCCACGTTGAAAATCAGCAAACCAGCGATAAATTGTGGTTTTGGATGGGGCTTCATCATCAAATGCAGAAATCATCCGGTCAACACACTGTTTTTGTGTTAAATCACTTCGAAAGTCATAATAAATCATCGCTCTAGAATTTTCTCGAGTCAATTCCATTTTCTCAACGACTAAACATGTTTGACAACACCTTGTGACAAGACCGAGAATCTTTTTTTAAATAAATAAATGGTATTCGATTTTTAAAACCAAGGAGTTTTCAATTAAAAAGATTTTGATATGACAGGAACAGTAGAAATATTCCATTCCCGATACTTTTAGTGCAGCCTATGTATAAAAAGGCATAAAAGGCATAAAAGGCATTTATTTTCTCAAAATTGATTCCTTTAGAATTCTTTTTGATGTCATTTCTTATACTACTAGATACTACTACCGCTTCGGAAACAAATGGCGCTCTGAGAGAGAAGAAGCGGCGCAAGAAACTCTCCCAGCATTCTTTTTTTTGCGCTCTTTTCAATAAAAATATACAATATTGTACAGTTGCTATAAAATAATCACAATCTAGTCCCAGCTGTCCGGTCATTTAGATATTCAGCAGTGGAGTAATAGGATTTACGACAGAGCCATTTTTTTATAAAACATTTAAATTTATTTATAGACAATGCCTGAACAGTGGCTGGGACTTTATTGTAGAAGTGTATACATTTACCCTTAAAGCTATTATGTATCTTATGAAGCCTACTAGAATTAGTTACAAGCAATCCCTTATTTCTAGTGTTATAATAATGAAAATCACTATTAAGAGCAAAAAGGTGACGATTTTTGTGAACATATATTAAATTTTCATAAATGTACTGACAATAAACAGTCATAATATTTATTTCTTTAAATTTTTCTTTGAGAGACTGTCTATAACCAAGCTGATATATAGCACGAACAGCTCTCTTTTGCAGAGCAAACACTATATCAATGTCAGCAGCATGACCCCATAGTAATATACCGTACGTCATGATGCTGTGAAAAAATAACTAAAGTACACTAATCTAGCGGTCGCAACATTCGTGTACTCTCTAATCTTTCTAACTGCATATGCCGCAGAGCTGAGTCTATCTGCTAGATGGGTAATATGTGGACCCCACTGAAGCTTTTTATCTAACGTGATACCCAGGAAGACCGTAGTGTCCACAAGTTCCAATCTCTGGTCATTTATAAGTACGTTGGTTTGTACCTCCGCTGTGTTTGGTGTAATGAACCGTAAACACTTTGTTTTTTTACTGTTTAAGTGCAGATTATTCGTCTCAAACCAACGCACTATCTTTGAGAGTGCATTGCTTACCTCGTCATCAATATCCGCACGTCGCTTCACTTTAAAAATAAGTGAAGTATCATCAGCAAACAATACAATCTCATGGCTATCATCTACCACAAACGGTAGATCGTTAATATATATAAGAAACAAGAAAGGACCGAGAATACACCCTGTGGAACACCTATTCGCACAGGTTTACCCGAAGACCGTTTGCCATTTACATCGACTATCTGAACTCTTTCGCTTAAATATGATTTTAACAGATTTAGGGCTCTATTTTTCACTCCATAATGCTTTAGTTTTAGGAGTAAAGTTTCATGGTGGACGCAGTCAAATGCTTTTGACAAATCACAAAAAATGCCCAATGCATCCTGTGACTCTTCGTAGGCGTCAAAGATGTGCTCAATGAGTCTAGTACCCGCATTAATTGTTGATAAACCCCTAGTGAAACCAAACTGATTTTTGTTCATTAATTTACAAAAATGCATTTGTAGCTGTTGAAGCAAAAATTTTTCAAAAATTTTACTAAAAACAGGCAGCTCTGAAATGGGTCTGAAATTAGCAGGGTCAAAAGAACTGCCCGATTTAAACAAAGGTATAACTTTGCTGTATTTCATGAGGTCAGGGAACACACCCTCATCTATGCATTCATTAAATATTATTGATAATTCAGGTGCTATAATGTCAAGTATGTATTTAACAATATTAGTCGAATGGCCCCATTGGTCTTTTGTATTTTTTAGGTTAATTAATTTGAAGATTTTTATTATATCGCTACCTGTAACATACTTAAATTTCAAGTCAGTAGAAGATACTGGTACGTGTAATTTAAGCATATCATATGCTGCGTTTGGCGAAGAGTTAAGGTATTTGGTCGTGACAATCGGGATTTCGGAGAAGTATTTATCAAATTCATTTGCAATTTCTATTTCCGAATTTATAACGCGATTATTAATATTTAAACAGATAGAGGTGTTACGGCAATTCGATCTACCAGTTTCATTGTTAATTACACTCCAAGTCGCTTTTACTTTATTATTACTGTTTTTAATTTTATCTGCAATGAAACGTGTTTTCGCTTCATGACAAACTATTTTAAAAAGCTTGGAGTATTTTTTTACATATATTTTAAATTCTTCACTATTATTGTAATGTTTCTCAAAATAAAGGTCATATAAGCGTTTACGACTTTTGTGGATACCCATTGTTGCCCAATCATTAAAACTATGTTTGTTGTTTACTGTCACCGTTACTGGAGTAAAAATCCTGTCAAATTCCTCACAGAAGGAATTGAAGACTAAGTTATAGTGAAAATTAGCAGTTTCACCACAGTGTAAAAATGGTATCGTATTTACCAAATTATTTCTAAACCTCTCAAGACGGCTACCCGTAACTGCTATAATCGTCACCTTTTTGGTCTGACATTGTCCAATCTTGTATTTACTTTTATAAGTTGCCCACTATGGTCGGACTGAAGATTATTAATTATGAGTTTACTAGTAATAGTAACGTCTGTAAAAATATTATCTAAACAGGTTGCTGTTGTAGAAGTGATTCTAGTAGGTTCCCAAAATACATTGAACAAATTAAAACTTTGAAATAAATTTTTAAGGCTAGTACAATTGGCCGAAGGTTCAAGCAAGTTTATATTAAAATCTCCACACACTATAATTGACTTGCTAGTTTTGCTAAATTTTGATAGTACCTCCTCCATTCTATGTTGGAATTGTTCATATGATGCAGTGGGGGGGCGGTATACACTTACAATAATAAATTGCTCTAGTTCTATACAAGCTATCTCAATTAGTTGTTCTATAGAGAGATTAACAATATCTCTTCTATTTTTACATTTTAATCTATTATTAATAATAATTAGGGAACCTCCATGTATTGCCCTACTTCTACAAAACGAACTGACTACTTTATGTTCTCTAAAACTAAACTGGAGCTGATGACTCTTACGCCAATGTTCTGTAATACATAATATATCTATATTACAGCAGCTCAAAAACAGTTCAATTTCTAATTCCTTACTTGAGATACCTTGTATATTCTGGTGAACAATATTTATGAGCTTTATATTATGATTATCTATAGCAGTAACATTTATATTTGGTGAATGTTGCCTATTTTGTATGATATTGCAAGAGTTGTCCTCCCTTGTCAAATAACTTAATTTAAATTAATTGAAGAAAAAAAAATATAAATAAGTAAGTAAATGTATAAGTAATTAAATGAATTTGGAAAAGAAATCAGAGCCCGAAAATATATATTGCCCAAATTTTTGAACCAAAGAGTATACAAAGTGATTTAATTTAATTTAAAAATAATTTTCACGGATTTAATTTTCAAATAAATGATTTAATTTTCAAATAAATTATGTTATTTTAATTGGAGTTTACTATGGTATGAGAAAAATATGGACAGTAAAATCTTCTCATTAAATTGGAAAGCAACGTTTTTCTCATTTAAATAAAAACAGACTTTGTCGAATCGAATCGAACACTGAATCTATCGAGTAATACGACAACATAACGGTTCTCGATAGATGGCGCTGATCACAGATTTTAGGAGGCGATGGCTGGCTCGTGCGTCATGCTCGTGAACGGGCGTTGCTTGTAGTGGCAGGATGATCCTGTTGCTGGATACTCGGTTTCAGATTTTTAAAAGTTATATATATATATATATACGTTTGAGTATGTTTGTTGCATCATTTTACATATTATATTGTAATTGTAATGATTTGTAAATCTAATGAGTTTCTTGCTACTTCTTCTCATGAGCTCAACCCTTTACGAAGTAGCGGTAGATTCAATAAGAAAAATATCTTTTTGACATACATAAGTGTCATTTCCGTGAACTACATGAATATAGTGATTTTGATGTGATTTAACCAACTGTATAAATACGTAACTATCCATCCCTACACTGTGGTATAACAATTTCCTCTTATTTATATTATTTTAATATTAAGTTAGTTTTATAAAAAAACTATTTTGTATAATCGCATCTATACAACCCAATAAATTTTACAAATACTTAAACTACCTACAAGTCAAACAGTAATAAAAATGTTTTTTATGATTGTTATAAAAATAATTTATAGGTCCATAGAGAAGACAGGGCGACATTGATGTGAGTTTCTAAAGTTTTTGAGCAAACAACACATTAATGTAAACATTTCATGCATTTAATTAAATCTCTTGGAAACAAATCGTAACGTAACGTAACAAAAAGTAACGTCGAATCTATGTTGCAAGCATCTCTGTTATTTGTTGTCTTCTGCGAGAATAATTTTTAATCTTCTATGCTAGTAACATACCAACACCTTCTTTAAAGGCCGGCAACGCTCCTGTGACTCCTCTGGTGGTGCAAGAGATTGTGGGCGCCGATTATCACTTAACACCAGTCGACCCGTATGCTCGTTTGTCTTCCTATTCCATAAAAAAACGAAATCCCCGCTCCAGCAATTTATGGTGCAGTAACCTTATTATGTTGGAGCTAATCCAGTTAATCTATTTATAGTACAAAGCACACTACCCTAGTTTCGAATATTCACTTTCATAAGCTTCACCTAGTTCTGGCTTAAGGGCAAATTATTAATGTACAACGTTCGGTTGATTGTGTTTTTAATTTATGCATTTTAACACAAATTAATAGTTCTTATAAATCAACTTAGGAACAGTATTTTCTATAATATTCTGAATAGAAATGTAGAATTTATTCACCATCGTATTGATACTATCACAATTCTTTACTTCAGTATGCCAGTCCATTTTGTTTAATTCAGAAATTACAAAATCATAGTCTGCCTTCCGGAAGCTACATGTAGCAAAAGGAGCTGATGTTAGATTCAATTGACAGGACTATATCAAAATTTATAAGTGTAAACAACATATATGAATAAGTATATATAATCTTCGTATTTCCATGAAATCATTTGAAACTAAATCAATATTATTTATATCACAAAATACAAACAACATAACAAATACAGATTACGACAACGTACAAAGATGAGCCGATTTTCGAATACAAAATGCGGATTACTACTTTTGCTTTGTTCCTTGGAAATCTATTTCTTAACATAGTAACGGCGGCTTTTCTTATGATAAACACAAAAACATAAATTAAATTTTTTTATGGACGAGAGGGACAAACGAACTTGAGTTGAACGTGCCTGATGGAAAGTGATCCTTTCGTCATAAACGTTGAGGCCAGTTATCAATAGAAGCACGCAATCTTTCCATGGTAAATTCCTCCTTGCTGGAAGGACCATTCCTCGTTAGTGAACATAGTAAATTTAAAGGGCTTCACTATCTTCTCAAGAATGATATCTTGATTGACTTGTGCCGATGTTTTGATACCTTTTCAACAAAAGTATGGCTCAGTCAGTCCTTTGTAGCTAATACCGCACTGAAGCCATGAAACCATCACTAAAGTTGGATAGTGCCCGCCTTGCACTCTGTCAACTGATTGGGCTGCTTCCTTAGAGCTTTGAACATAAATATGGTATTATTTTTTGTCAAAATGTTACTCACTTGTAAAAAAAATCTCATACGTAAGCAAAATTTTTCTGTGACCTCCCTTTGTGTACCGCATCAGTAGTTGTTTTGATTTTACCAACTCGATCCTTTTTTAAATTATCACGTATGAATGTACTGTAACAGTGTTTTGTTTCGGATATTTTATACCCTGCCGATGCGCAATGATTGGTGATAGAACTGACGCCGGCAGGAGTCTGCAGGATTATATTTATTAATATTAAATTTGTACCAACACATATGAATTATAAGGAATACAAAAGTGTTTCTACAATCAGATCTAATATATATATTTATTGAAGTATATCAAAGTATATTCATAGCAGTACATTAATACGAATAATGAGGAGAGTGTCATAAAAGTATCAACAAACTTTGTTAAAAAAAAACCGTTATAGAAATACATTATACAGATGTCAGTACCTCCACCATAAGTTAGCAGTTGAATCGTGCGCTTACTTACTACAGTCGATAGCGAGTAAACGTGAATCGGATAGTTTTCGGTTTAATTCGTACCATGAGTTACAAGCACTTGCTAGCATTCAACTCGATATCGAGTGTAGTTTTCTTGTCGTCATTGTGAAATTAGAACAGCAAGTAACTAGCTTCACACCTAAAGTATCCGTCTCTTCCTAACTTTACTTATATGACAGAGAAAAATAGCAAGCCTTCGTTCTTAACCCGAATATGGTATAACCCTACCGAGCAAAAGTCGTCACAGACTATGAGAAAAATGCAGAGCAATACTGATTTCAAATTTTGTAATGGTTGTATTTTGTAAAAGTGACGCTGACACGGGTGTTGTTGTTGACAGTTGACACATTTACGGCTGCCTAAGTTATTTAGTATTTGTTTTAAAACGTAGACTGAGAAAACACAGTTACTACGTTTTAAAACAGTAATAATAGTTGTAGATATAAAATTAACCTTTGATCAAGTGCTACTCTTTCTAAAGATTTGAAGTCCATGTATCGTATTAATACTTCGTGTAAATCTTCAAAGGCTTCCTTGTTAATTCTGTATTCTTTTTTAAAATTATTTTTACTGATGTGTTTCCAAGGCTATAAGCACACGCTAGCTTGTTAACTTCCTTGTTCACGACATTCGTATACATTTGATGCCGTTCACGGCGTTAACATATTTCATGCTAAATAACGTCTGCCCGATATTATTTCAATATTTATTTAAATTAAATTCTTGCTTAGAAAACATATCTGAGAAACCAATAAACTAGTGAATGACGTAACTACAATCGAAACAGTATTTCTCGACAGCATCTGTCAAGAAACCACTGAAAACGTTAGTGGCTAGCGTAACGATTTTGATAGGTTTTTTACTTTATGACTCAAACTACCTAAAAAATGATGTGGTGTCGTGGGACACCAGGTAGAAACGGTTTTATTCCACGCACTTTTCCACGCACTTTTTTCCACGGATTTTTTACGGTTTTATTATCACATTTTTTTCAGTTCGGTCGCGCAGCAAAATCCCTATCCCCTCCAAGCCTGCCGTAAGGAACTTCGTTCCAATAAGTTGTATAGGTGTCTGCCAGAGGCGCTGTATAATTTTACATACACGCGGTCAGTAGCGAGTAGGATCCCTGTAAACTCATGGTAGAGGTATTGGTCATAAATTTAAGCGACGTACTGCGTTGCTCGTTTCCAATTTTTTTATTCATAAAGCGGATCATTACCTACCCCAAATTATGTTAAAGAGAAGCGATGGCTGGATCACGCGTCATGCTTGTAATCGGGTGCTACTTGTCGTTTCTCGATGTTCCTGTCATCAAGAAACCTGCATGTGCTGTTTTTTTTTTATATTTTAACTAGCTATCCCAGCAAACGTTGTATTGCCGATATTAAAATCGCGATACAAAAGTAACTGTTGGTCGTAGATGGGTGAAAATTTGAAGTTGTATGTATTTTTTAATGCTGACTCATAATCAAACATATATTAACTGATTTCAATTTAGCGAACTACCTAGAACTATTTCACTGTGTTTTTTTTCGATAATAAGTTAATACGTTTTTTCAATTATGTATAAGTACTTCATTTGATATAAATATTTGTAAGCTTTATATTAATTGCATGCTGTATCTACCTTAAACGATAATGCATTTAGAATTAGCTTTAGATTAAATTTTTTATTGTTGCTTGAATTAATGTAATTATCACTGGTGGATCGAATAAATAAATAAATAAAAATAAAACAAATTAAAAAAAATGTCAAAAACATAAAAATTAAAATTTCGTGTGGACCACCCTTAACATTTAGGGGGATGAAAAATAGATGTTGTCCGATTCTCAGACCTACCCAATATGCGCTCAAAATTTCATGACAATCGGTCAAGTCGTTTCGGAGGAGTTCGGTCCCGCACACCGTGACACGAGAATTTAATGTATTAGATTATTTAAGATATTCGCATAATACGTTTACTTATTTGAATGTTAATTCATGCATAACTAAGAAATAATAACATAAAAAACTCATGGGTTTTTTTAGGATTTACTAACATTTTTAATTTTTTATGTTTAATTATTATTTTAGGAATCTCATTTAATTAATAGTAGATTTTACAACGAGTGCAAAAAATGAACCATAATGATGAACATGATGTATTGTGGACGAGAACGAGAACTCTGCTTTTCATTTCGATTGCGATGAAATAAAACAGTAATATAACATGGACATTTTTAACAATTTTAGCAAATTTGGCGAAAGTACTAAACGCACGAAAAAACAAGACCTGTATCCCGCCACTTTTTTTTAAATATTACGACATTGATTAGGCTTGGGCTCCAGACCTATACAGCCTACTATTAAATTTATAAAAAAAAAAATTAATAATTTTTTTTTTAATTAATGAATTAACCTACCGTATTTTAATTTAAATTTTAATATCTTTTATGTGTTAAAAAACACACGAGGAAAATAAATTAAAGTAAATATCATAAAATAACAACTTCTATCTCTGAACTTTTTATTGTGTTTGTCTGTATGGCTCATTTTCTTTTCCTTAATATTAGATACATATTAGATACATTTACGAGTAGATACGTTTATACTATCGTGCACAAATAAACAATTTCAGAGCATGAGAAGTGAAAAATATTTTTTTAATGTGAATAAAAGAGATAACATGCAGTTGATAATATACACAGCTCTAGATTTTTTTAAGAAGAAATATTATATTATGAGTTTTTTATTATTTAATGGCAGAGCTAAATTACCTTTGTTATCTGCCATTCCATCTGTTATCAGTTATCTGCCAAGATTCCACGTCCACAATCTTGTAGACTTCACAAAAAAATATATATTTTTTTTTATGTATTTTGTAGTTGTTTGTAGCTATACAGCGCGCGCAATGTTCTTAAAATAAATTAGAAATTTTTCTCCTTTTATTAGTATGTAAATTAATGTTGGTAATGCTTATGAGCATAATCACTACTATCAAATAGGTACACTTTTTTTTTTATGGAATAGGAGGACAAACGGGCGTACGGGTAACCTGGTGTGAAGTGATCACCGCCGCCCACATTCTCTTGCAACACCAGAGGAATCACAAGAGCGTTGCCGGCCTTTAAGGAAGGTGTACGCACTTTTTTTGAAGGCCTTTTTTTACACTTGTTTGAAAGACCATTCATGAATACCACACAAAATGGAATTATAAAGTACAACCACTTATCAGGTATAAGAACAGCTTAAGAAAAAAAGCAGAATTATAAACATATTTTCCGATATAATGTTCATGATAATTTAAACAATTCTTTTGTACAAAAAGTAAAAAAAAGCAGAACATAATATGTTCGCTATAAGCGAAATGCAAGATAATGTTGGAAAAAGACGAACCATCTAATGAAAAATGATGTTTGTTTTCAATTACAGTCCTCGTAAAATACTGAAAGTCTAAATTGTTTTGTATTTATTGAGTTATACTTCTAATCATTCTTTGGCAAATTTCGTGTGCCCTCGTGGTAAATTATATTATTTACTTACATTCAAAATGTATACACTGAAAGTATCTCATTTGAAACAGATTCTTAATTTTTAAGACAAGCTGACCTTGCTTTGCTTACCGAGTTGAGAGCAGAACTTATACTTAACGAGCGGTAAGGTTAATAAAAAAAATTGACAAACACTGTGACATGAATTTTTTTATATAAATTTTGTGGAGTTCCCGCCCTTATCCCACGGCCGCCATCTTGGAAAAAGGGGCTTGCAAACACCGTTTTCGCGATATCTCGGAAACTATGCGTCATACAAAAAATTCACAAAGGCATAATTTGTAGCAAATCGCTTTGCGTGCAATTATGTTCACTTGACTTTTTGCTCTAAATTTAAAATTAAAGAAGTTATAAGCAAAAAAGTGAGAAAATTTCTATAAATTTTTCTTTTTTACTCTATAACTTGTTTCATACATCTTACAAAACCTTATTTTATATATTTTTTAATTTCATTCATTAAAAACGCAGTTACAGCGCTCCAAATATCAATGCTCATGAGATTCCGGTCAAAACGAAATGTTAAACTTAGTTTTATCACCTTTAGAGACCCTAGGCGGGTTTTTTTACATGGTATTCCTAGTAGGCCTACTCCACAAATATCTTTTCGATGAGGAAACCTCGACAGAATCATATTTTCAATCAGTTATTAGTTAGCTATTCTAATCTACTTTTCTACGATGGTCCAGGCTGTGGCAATATTTCAATGTACTATATTAACTGTCTACACTAAAGTGCATCTTGACATTCAACTATAAACAGATGTAAATGTGTTAAACCTTATATTTGTTTGTAAATAAATGATGCACCTTCGGCCTATGTGTCACATTACAATTTATTAACCCTAATTTATAACATTATTTGTACGTTTACGCTAAGCTAAAACAAAATCTAAAACTCTTTACAAGGTTACATAATTAAACATGACATTTTTATACTTGTGTTGTGGTGATATTTCACCACGAAGACAATGAATCCTAAAAAATATCTGTTAAATAAAATTTAATCAAGAAAAATCAAACTCTAACAAGAAGTTGTTACACAGAGAAGTATATTAGCTAATTCCAAGTATAGAGGTCTGTAATTGCCTTCGAAGTCAATCGCACCAAAGTTTGGAAAGTTAGAGAACTTCTAAATCGACGAAATTGAAGTAGCCTCGTATTCCTCAGCAATTTAGGTCATCTGCACTCTGCACTTGGAATCTAATCGGTTTACATTCGTTAAAATCTTTATTTTAAATTTATTTATTATTATTATTTATTTATTGAATCGTTATTTGATACATCATAGACCTGGGTGATCGAGTCACTCGGTGTCAAGCATCAGTATTTTTTTTTTATAATTTAAATTTAAATGATTAAGATATTATATCATATAAAACTAAAGTATCTTAATTGAACCCATCAAAGAATAAAAATTATTCGTTCTTTAGCAACACTGAATGTAAAGCATCTTGTAATAAAATTCTATGTTCCCGACACAAATATAACCATATCATAAAGAATTCAGGCAATGTTACAGCCAGCAACTTTTACTACGACCAAGTCGTAACACGTGCATCACATTTCTCATACAATTTTTCAGTGTAATACGAATGAAATAAAAATTGTACGCTTAAGCTGCTAGTTATATACTGTTTATATTTAAAAAAAAAATATATTTAATATTATGTCATTACCACAGACTCGTCATATTTCTGATTAACTTATTCACTAAAGATATAATTAAAAAAATATTATGATGGTCGACTATAGTTAGATGTCTATTTAGTTATCCTTATGGATCCCATCACGAAAACGGGATTTTTTGCAAATTAATTTGGAAGTATGACGGTGCTCTGAGGAAGCATACAAAAACGATACACTTTTTAATGCAATTACAGTTTTTTATCGAAGTCTTTTGATAATTTTGGGAGTTCTATTTGAGATTTGCAATTAATATCACGCTATAGTACGTATTTTGATATTAACTATTTTTGATAAAATACTAAATACTCTATAGGTATCTATATAATACAAAATACTCTAGAGCAGTAATCACTTGACAAAATTATATCCATAAAATATATAAACTTTGACACATCTAAAGGTGCCTGGCTGTAACTCAGAAATAGGGTAATTAGACATCTTAAATTTAGAATTATAAATAAATGAAAGATTAACACATCGCCTCGCTATTATGAGAGATGCTTAGATTCATATATAATAAAAATAACACAGGATTGGCCTACTACTGCTTTTGGTAACAGTTAATTAAGTCAGAACTCAGGGGCGCATTGATGATGACGGTTAGGTGGCTTTGTAACTTGTTCAAAGAATTTCTGAGCCAACCTTATCTGGCGTTTAAGATAACTCATTAAAAACAAATTTCGTTCTCTCTTTGTGAAGTAGCTTTGCTATTAAGAGTAATATTTTCACCCAAGATATAAAATTGAAAACTCATGAAAATTTGTATTCAACAAAATATCTGACAAGAAAAAGGCGTTATATATCAATAAGCTGCTATCAACTAGACAATGAGCTCGATATTCAAATGAGGCTGAATGAATATAAGCCTCGATTGAATATCGAGCTCACATTAAGATTTATTACCGTAGGTTATTTAAAAAAAATGTTGTTATATTCTCATACACATTTTCACCAAGCTATATAAAATAAGGTGCATGCAATAAATGTAGTGAGATAATAAACTTGCATGTTTGAGCGAATCAACTGAATTGTAGTGATGGAGAAGAGTTTTACTTGTAAATCCGAGAATAGTGAAAGAAAACAGAATTCAGCGCTTGCTTGGAGTCAATTTGTGGGCAGGAATCTTGGATGGCATGATTTTCGCGCCATTTTTAACTTACCTTAGTACTTAACCTATATATATTACCTCCAATTTATACGCAAAAATCTAGAAAATGTAATAATATGTAATGAGGCGATGTGGGTACAGTAGGATCCTACAGTGTCTCAAGACAAGTCATAAATTATTAAATGAGGTTTGCCTAAATGACTGGAATGGTTGAGATGACATTACAGCGTGATAAATTAACTCCCCTGATCTAAATCCACTATTATTTGTCAATTACGAATAATCAATAGTTACTTTTTAGCTATTATTGAGACAACTTTTAAACTGGACAATATCAAAAAGTCATTATTTCATCATTTATAAAGAGTTCAGTGTATATTCATCTTAACATTATTATGCCACTAGTACAAGTTAGTTTTTTTATACATTATGTTATAACTTTTCATTATAATGTTCAAAATAATTATTATTTCACATTATATTTTAAAAACCTTTTATATATTTTGGATACTACATACATATCAAAAATATGCTCTAACAAGTGAAAGACATGCTAAAACGGTTTCTTATAACTTTTCACATGATTCTCTATACTAGTATAAAAAAAAGCATCCTAGCTAAATATTTATAAAAAGAATGTCACACAAATTCTAAAGTAATTAAATACGTAAAAATAACAATTATCGTACTGTTTTAAACTGTTAACCACAATTACAATTATTTTCTTGTCAAGTGATTCCACTTTCATTAGTATTGATCAGATCTGTTTTCAAAGAGCCATTGATTTATCAAAGCGACCCGGCTGAGAGTTGGCTATGACGTTTTAATTAATCTTCCGATACATTAACCTTACAATATACATTAACTGCTTCTATTTGCTTTCCACATTCCGATATTAGTCTTGATGTTCACTAATAGCTTACGTCCTATCATTACTTCAATTATAATATGAATGTATATTTGTAATATGTATAAGTTTAGAAAGTAGTTCCAAACTTTAAACAAAATATTAAATTACTAGCTGACCCGGCAAACGTTGTTTTGACATATAATTTATTTTTAGAGTTCGACGGTTTTTTGGCCGACTTATTTTACAAATACAACTACTATGAAAAAGTCTTTTCATTTTTGGGTGAATATATAGCATAAGTGTGACACTCACAAAAATTTGGCTTTTCTATTGGTAACAGAATTATCGAAACCAGTAGAACCAGAGATAAAGGCCGGCAATGCTCTTGTGATTCCTCTGATGTTGCAAGAAAATGTGGACGGCATCACTTACAGATCACCAAGTGGCCCGTACCCTCTTTAGTCCTCCTTTTCCATAAATTAAGATTACCCTCGAGAAAATTGTGACAATGATTTAAAATGAAAGGAAGTATTATCTTTTTGCGTCAATTTTTCTATGATTTTATATTTTTCTGCTATTCGGGACGGACGCAAATTCAACAAATAAAAAAAACTACGCTTAAAAAAAACGACTTCAAAAACTGAAAAGTATCAAATAACTAAAAATTTAATTTAATACGCCTTTACCTATAATATTAATAATAATCATAGAAAAATTGACGCAAAAAGATAATACTTTCTTTCTTTTTAAATCTTTATCACAATTTTCTAGAGGGTAATCTTAATTTTGGCCTTTATCTCTGGTTCTACTGAACCGATTTTGATAATTCTATTACCAATAGAAAGCCAAATTTTTATATACTAACCCAAAACTGAAAAGACTTTTTCATAGTGCTTGTATTTGTAAAATACGTCGGACAAAAAACTGTCACACTTAAAATAAATTATATGGCAAAACAACGTTTGCCTGATCAGCTAGTATATATCTTCCATTAAGAGAGGAAGCGAAATAAATCCTAAATTAAGCCGTCAATTGTAATATAGTCCAGGGTCGATAATTTATATATATATAGAGAGTAGGATGAAACCATTGTAAGAGGAAGAGAATATAACAAAAATTAATGGAAAAATAATTCACGGGCTATCTGAGGTCGGGCGGGGGAAGGGTTTAAGAATACAAAACGGTTTATCTTCATTACCGGCGAAAGTACAAGTATTATGGAAAAAAGTTAAATAGCAAAGTTGTAAATAGGATATTTATTTTTATATTACCGTTTTTTTTTTTTCATTTATAAATATATTTGATTAATTGTAATCCATATTTTTGCTGCTACGTAATAACATGTTTGAATTTTCGATGAAATACCTTTTGATGCGCTAACACTTTCCAAACATTTACCACAATGTATAATTTCTTACACAACATCAAAAAACAGAGATTTTAACAAATAAAAACCCCCACAGATTTTTTTGAAAAAGTTGATGTTTTGACGTGAGAATCTTTGAATGAAAATTAGGGTTCATTTTCGATATTTAACTCAAAACTTGTTATTTGAATTTTTCACAAAATTTATGAAGTGAAAAAGTGTAAAAACAAAAGTTGTAGATCTTTTTATTACCTACAAATTTGATAAACACGGCCCCCGTGCCCCACTTCCACTTACCAACCTCAGATCTTTTTATTATTTTCAATGGCTTCAATACTGGTCTAATAGGTTTTCTTTAAGTTTCAATATTAGTCTAGCAACCATTGAACCAAGAATCAAATTTGGCTCCCTTAATTATAACTGATTTTAGAATTAAACGAAATATTCTATCAAAGAGATATTTTGATATATGCATTTTCAAACCTTTTTCTTCCCGTTGCCTAAACTGGAAACACGATTGGAAGATATTTTTTCGATACTTTTTTAAATTGAAAACGATGCCTATTTGTAGGAATTTGCTTAAGAACTACATCTTCCATAAATGCAAAAAAAAATACTCTCTCGCAGAAAATACATTTAGTAATCAGATACCGAAGAAAAATTTTCGTAGTTCTTTAGTATTGCCATGTATTGTTTAGTTCAGAGCAAATATATCGTAAGACTAAAAATTATGCGATGCCACGCGATACTCACTCTTATTATTGTATTGTTTGATAAATTTACAGGAAAGTTTGAGTTGTCAACTCATTTCGGATGCAGATTAGGATCAAAAAGTTTTTGTGATAAACATCGGCTCTCTGAAAAAATCGGCTCAACTACACACGTGACTAAATTTATTATACAAAAAGCTTGTCGAATACTAAATCACATTTATATTATTTTGCGTGAAACAGCTTAAATTGTGTCACCTGGTTTGATGTGTGACCTGATAAAACATTCTATTTGTACAATATTCAATAGTATTTGTCCAGCTGTTTTTATCTTAAATGATTTTAATAAGATACTGCTACATTCAGATGTAATGGTTTCATCATGACGTGTGTTATTAAGTCGTTTATTAACACTCACCATAAAAACATCAGTTGATTGAAAATCATTTTTGGCAGAACAGTAGGTCTACTCTAATTCAACGTTTCAATCAACATTTGGAATTTCTAAACCTACTCTAATTCATTTACGTTCCGAACGAAAATTTGAAGATAACAGCTGTTTGTGCGGAGTTTTAACGTCATTATTTGACGAAACCAAAGTTACCTTTTGATTTTCGTTTGTGTGTATTTTGTTGCAAATTGGCTTGAAATGGTTTCAAGAATGCTATTAATCGAGGCTGCTCTACGTGAAGAACATTGAGAACATAGAAGAAACCGACGCCGCTTATGCAATCAATTTAATATTAGTGAAATTTGATTTACTTGACTTAGAGTTTGTAGGAAATTACAGTATAAAGTAAATTATAGCATTCTGTGTACATTTTGCTTGCTAGCTTTTAGTATCAAGGGTGGTATTAATATTCCCAAGTTCGCAGAGGATGAATTCCAACGTGAATGAAGCAGGCGGGTTCCCTCTTAATCAGCTGCGTCTACACCTCAAGCTGTACAGGTTGAAGGGCATGAACTGTTAGAAAGGCTAAAGTTAGAACTTTATCTTACTTATTACTTTCTAACAGTAGTAGTATTCCTATCTTTAAAATAAATTTCATTTTTGTTATTCATAAAAGAACAAAATTTATTTATTATTTTATTTTATTATAACAGAAAAACTCACAGCTAACAAAGAGTACCTACCTGAGTATTTGAATATATAAAATAAAAAGTATAGCTTCATCATCATAATATGTGCAGCAGCAAAAGATGTACCTATAAAAGGATGGTAATATGTAGAGGCAATATTATTAGTGAAAAAAAAAAAAACAAATTACCTAATATATAACTGATATTTACTTGAAACTTTCTGATAGAGCGAGTAAGTATCGCGATTGCGAGGTGTGTTAAAAAGCACTATATAGGATCATTTATTAGCCCCATAATATTGAGAACTATTTTTAGAAAACTTTTTAAAGAATTCAAATAACTAACCATAAGTACTAATTTGACATGTTTACATTGCGTCTGTAATACAGATATTTTTGGTTATCATAAGTTACTACCCAACGTTTTAATGAAATAGAACTCTTCAAATTAGTTGGATTAAAATCATTTTCATTTTAATCGTTCTCCACTTGTTCACGAATATCGTCTATTGTTCCGAATTTCGTCGACGTCCAAAAATAAAATAGAGTAGGGTATAACACTACCGAAGCTTTGTTTAAATTTCGTTCATTTACGAAGTTTCGATTCGGACAAAGAGAGTAGAACCCCAGAACACTACGAATTTCAAAGGAAGTTTGAGCTGTTTTAGATCAAAATTTTTATATGAATATATACATAGCTTGGATTATTTGAGTGCCTAATATAAGGCTCAGAGATCTTAGTTTTCATAACATCAAATAAGATAAACAAATCAAAATTTTGCTTGTAGCATAATAATCCGATTATCTCGAAGAGACCATTGAACTTTATTATTATTTAAATTGGTGTTGGAGATAGGGGATTCTGTTGAAGGCAGTTGGAGTCAGACGCCGAGAAGTACTCAGCAAACTTAGATTAACGAGTTTCAAAGATTTTGTGATGTTGAAGTTTCACAAGAAATACGACCTTTTTAATTTTATTGGCTGTATTAATGTGTTTTTTGAATTTGCATTATTTACTCACTTTACCCTATACTCTTACTTCATTTCCATTAGTAATTTTTGTTGGATTAACAATCACTTTCTCCAAGGTGTAATACGCTCGCCTTATTTAAATTAGATTAGACTATAACATTACACCTTAGAGATTACGTGTAAAATGTAATTAACGGAAACTTCACATGGTCTAGCTAATGTTACGTGGCGTGTACGCAACAAATATAATATGAAATGAGTATAATATGACCTGAAGCGTGGCGTAATGTGGTTCGACCTCTATCACATCGCTCTGCGCCCTTCACCCATGAGACTTAAGATGGAACATCCCATGTACTCATGATAACGTACAAGTGCACTGATAGGTCGGCTGCAGTAACTGTTTAACCACACAGTTACAATTATATTTCTTATAGTGAGTTAACTCCATGGTAAGACGGAGCAGCGAAGGGGTACAGTATAAATGAGAGCGGTGTGCCCTCTCTCCCCCTCGACACTAAAAACACGTTCAACTGATGTATTTTACAATTCTCATGCTGATTCACAATTTTGGTACTTACTTAGTGAAATTTTTCTATCAAATTAGTACTAGTTGAGTTTATGTTGTAAATCGCTGTGTAAAAAAAAGGAAATAAATAATTTAACAAAATTTTAAGATTGTTTATTAAGACATTTTTTTTTATAATAGTTGTAAGAATCTTTTTATGTCTTGAAAATTTTTGTAATATTACAATCTATTTAATAAATAAAGATTTTCGGATCCAATGGTAACATGGTCATGTTGGCGCCGTATTATCCTAATTCATTAAATTTCGATACTTAAATAAATAACAAACTATAAACATATATCGTGGCATATCAAAATAATCAAAAATATTTTAGAAAATGTTAAGAAAGATTATATTCTATGCTATAATAATACTTAATAATTATTGTCACAGTGTATCTTACAAATACATTAATCCGACCTGAATAGCTACCTTCAACTCATACAATATTATTTTAATTCAATCAATATTTATTTATATTTCAATATACGAATAAGAGCCTTAAAGTTTTCTAATTTTGTTTTCTCTTAAAATAATGTTAATTATAAATATTCTCATTTGACAATGATTTGTTTTACAAATAATTTAGATTAGATTTTTACTTTTTCAAACAAGTTATTTTATGATATTGTTTTCATTTCTTCAACAATAATGTTTGTACAATATATACCACTACACAGTTATTATTCAAAATAAAAATATGGTGTTTTGAGTAATCATAGAATATACGCTTATACTTTTATGTAATGTATGTTTATATTGTATTTTATTCATGATATAAGAATTTCTCCCTAGAATAGTATTAAGAATACACGATATCGTCCTCGTTTTGGTGAGAGGCGGATTATGTACGATCCGACGCGATTAGTTTAATGATAAGAATATTTTCTTCAAGGATATTTGACGAGCACCTGATTACGTTTGTATCATTATTAAAGGATTAACGTAAGCACCTTGATCTTGAGCTTTCAGGACAAGATTTTGTGTGTTGTAAAATGATTCGATCCTGAGTAAGTGACTAACGGTCCTACCTATACAATGTCCCCCTTATTCATAATAGTCTGCTAACTTAAAGCATTGCTAATTCTCACTCTGTCTTCTTCTACTGACCTAAGTTAGAATGAGAAAAAACACTCCTAAGCGGCTGTTTAAAGTAAGCGGACCATTATGAATAAGGGGGTGTACGTTTACAGATTATTTAATGTTATACAAATGCAGCTCATGTTTTAAGAATGAATACTCATTGGTAGGATACTAACAGTGACCTTGAAAAATACGAATTTTACATATACAAACAAATTTACGAAAAATGTCTAACAGTATTTGAATTTTGTTCCGATTAGGTCATGTATATCATGTATATCAATTATTAAAATGATTTTGGAACAGTCAATCGGTAAAAATATGGCAAACCAGTTATTTAAAAAAAATGCGCAAATATGTATGTAGTAGAATTTATATTTACCATCACAAATTCTCTTTTAATAAATATTTTATTACTAAGACCATGCTCGTATACAAATTTACCTCAGTTGTTGTTTTGTGTTATCATTGTAACGTGCAGCTCTTTTAGTAAATTAAAAGAGTTCGGGTTACAAACAGTTCATAGTGATAATTGAATTTACTTAAAGGCTAGATATTTTTTTTTAATTAATGCAACTCTAATCTGCCTGCAAATATATCGGCAATCATTTATCGGCTATAAATTTGTACCTATACAAATACACCTTATCTTTATATAATTAATTCTTCTGTACGTGTGTTGACAGTAAACTCCTCCTAAGCTGCTGGACCGATTTGAATTAATTTTTCTGTGTGTGTACAAGTGGATTCGAGGATGGTTTAGATTACAATTGAACAACCTCCTAAATGGCTGGACCGATTTTGATGATTTTTTAGATTCGCAATACAGTCCATATATAATTCTCCTGCGTATGTTAGTAATCTCCTAAAGTTTGGACCGATTATTCAAATTTAACACGTGTACAGGAGAACATCTGTCAGGTCCGCTAGTCTATATATCTATTTATATAAAAATGAATTGCTGTTCTTTAGTCTCGCTAAAACAAAATTCATTTTAAAATTGCGCATTTGCGTCAAATTATAAACCATTAAGCCCTTTTTTATACTTATTAGATAATAGTAATATAAATAAATATAGTTCTTTGAATTACAAATTAAATATTTGCTAATGTGTTTTCGTAAAAATAACGAGTTATGAACGCACCTCCATTGATGTTAGATTTGACAGGACCACAGAGTACTTTTTTTATAATTCGTTCCTGCGAACAGGCTATAGCTCGGGCCCTTACTGCCTCATCTTTGGTATTTTCATTTTTGGTAATTATTATCAGTATTTTGTTTTAGAAAAAAGTCCAATAAAGTATTCTCATCTCATCTTTAACTAATAAATTTTTTATTTTCTATGGTTTCACTATTTTTTAAAAGTTATTAACAACACGATTCACTTTCCTCTAAGGAAGTAGCAACTTCTTACGAATCTGTCACTTTGACAAATAAGCTATCCAGTTTAGGTTGAAATAAAACCTCATGGTACGAATGAATGAACGAACTAAATCATTTTGCGATTCAGTTGATATCATTTTTGACATTCAATTGACATCATTGCGATTTAATCAGTTGATTTGATGTCAACCTAAATTAGATAGCTCTAATCACGTCGTGGTACGAAATAGCAAAGCAGTTCATTTTAGGTTGTCAATTGAATCGCAATAAGAGTTCATGGTAGGCCCGCTGATCTGTGCGCTCATTTTGCCTTCAACTCGACCATTTCGACTTCCCGAGAGTTTATGGACCTCCAGCTTCCTCACTGGTATAAAGGTCGTTGTCGACGGTTATTGCTCGACGTTAAGCCCGTGAACGCTGGAGTACCCCAAGGCTGTGTGCTATCCCCTACACTGTTTCAGACGACAGTACTGATGATTCCGTATGCACGGGCCATACAGGTCTCTCTCGGGAAACCGTCGACAAGTGCCAGGAGAAACTTGTATAGTCTATCGAGTCCTCTCTTGAGAAGGTCAAGAAATGGGGTCCCCAGAAGTCTCAAGTTTGCGCGTACACCACTAAACCACATTTGTTGTGTCATTGCTCTTCGACAACCTCCCATAAAACCTCGCCTAGTATTCTGCTGCCTTTGGCTAACATTAATGTTGGTAATTGATTGTATATTACAAGCTTAAAATTTCGTTCTATTAGCCAGTAGGAACTGTGGTATTTTGTTTTCAACTCATCCCTCTTTGCTATGATATGCTTCTTCCATGTAAGGTCCCTGTCTAAATGGAGTCCGAGGTACTTCACTGTTTGCCTTTGTGGCAGTTCTTTGTCTCCCAGTTTCACTGGTGGGCAGGTTTCTCTTCTTAGTGTGAAAGTCACATGTGTAGACTTGGATGCACTCGGCTTAATCCATCAATTCTCAAGCCATTGGTCTATTTTTTTGGGCCAGCTTACAGAAACTTGGATACTGTTCCAGCAAATTTAAATATTAACATCCAAAAATGAATAAAATCGTCTCTAGTTGTGCTGTTCCTCGTCATTTATGAATAATTCCGAGTAACGATGTGCAAGCATTTTTCCCACGGTTCAGTCTAATTACACTTGTTCTCACAGTTATGACGTCATAAGCTCCACGTAGAGAGGGCCGATAAGCCGAGCAGGTATGAAAAAATGAGTGGAGCTGGAAATGATTTTATATGACAATTCTTCGGGGGTTCAATCGACGCACATTAATAGCTTACGAGCAAGCGTATTAGTGTTTAGAGACACTATCGAATTTTCTAATGTTAATAATGTTAAGTCAACAAACTATGTTACGCTTGGTTGTTTTAGTCGATTAAGTAATACTTTTATAGGGTAATGTTTATGTTATAACATCATGAATTTTACAACAGAAACTATTTAAAACAAATAATGTGTTACGGAATTCAAACGAATCGATATAAAACATTTATATGATTGTGGTGGTTTGGTAGCTCGATCTTAGGACCTCAGACAGACAGAACCTCACGACCAAAGCGCTCCGTTTAAAATAAGCATATATGTGGTTTATATTTGCAGTTATGATAGTGTGGTTAAAAAAAAAGTAAATTGCTGACTCTCACTTACAGTTCTGCTCTTCAATTGATTTAAAGGTAATGTGTCATTAACTAAAAGATTATTTGCAAATAATAGTGTAGCAATACATGTACCTAGATGTGGTGTTCAGGTGTGGTGCTCTTGGGCGTCACGGGTTATCCTGCCTAAAATCGGCAGGCCATATCAGTCATCTACTGTTTTAGAGCCAAATGGTATTACCCGCCGCGATGGCAAGCTTCCTGATGGAATGACGCTGGTGGCTTGGGCACGGGGAAGGGCGCCGGTGTGGGACTTTACTTGCGTCGACACTCTGGCTCCTTCTCATTTCCAAGTGACGTCAGTTGGTGCTGGGGCTGCTGCTTCGACTGCCGAAGACAGCAAGCGTCGCAAATATGTTGTTCTCAGTGAATCATACATCTTTGTGCCGTTTGGCGTCGAGACACTTGGCCCGTGGGGCCCTGAGGCGCGGAGAATGTTCAAAATACTATCTTCGCGCCTCAATAAGGCTACTGGAAACCCAAGCGCTGGCAGCTATTTCGGTCAACGGATCAGCCTTGCTATCCAACGCGGTATTGCTGCCAGTATTCTCGGTACGCTTCCACGTAATGATAGTTTTTATTTTATGTAGTAATAGTATTGTAAATATAGTTATAAGATTTGTTTTGTTTGAATAAAGTTAATAAATCATTATTTTATACTGTGGCATCTGTGAGTTGACTCACAGATGCTATCTAGCAATAGAGTGTAATTAAAAAATAATGACATTTTAGATTGATTATTTACTCAATTGACTCAGTTTGTATTATATATAATCATTGCACTACGTCTTGTACTTAAGTGCTATAAAAATATAACCATTGCTTTTAATATAAATATATATAAGCAAACGATATTATATATAATGATTAGTTTAATGTATTAATCTGGAGATGACCCGGAAAATCAAAGGATCGGTCGACCTAGCTTTATGAGCGGGATAGAGCTGCTGGCGATTAATAGCCCTCATTGACCCAAAGGTTGGTCTGGATTCCAAAAGGTCACTGATAACTGTTAGTGGAATTCTAATCTGATTCACGGTGCGGTGTTTCGTCAGAATTAATCCAATCAAAACAGTTTAAGAATGCACAGACTTTATGTTTGCAAAAATATCCCTTATGGAGTACGCAGTACGCCGTATTATACGTACGCAGTAAATGTGCTATGAACCCGTCAAGTTTTTTTTTATAAACGAGTAGGACAAATGAGCATACATGCGGATCACATAAATAGATTATACAGATATCTCCTAGACAGCGAAAATGCAGCTCCTAACCAACAAAAAATAGTAACCATAAAAGTATAAATAAGTGAAAAAGTAGGAAGGAGGAAGTAGTACCTACTTCTAAAGAAAAATATGTTATTGTGTGTCTTCTACCGCATTTATCACGGGGAATGTTCCGAAGAGCTGTTTTGCCTGCCACCGTATTCCGCTTTTGCACGATACGGCACAAGTTAGGATATCATCCGCAATCTGGATGTGTGGCGGTCCAACATAGTGCGGCTGTGGAATGAGCTTCCTTGTGCGGTGTTTCCGGGACGATACGAAATGGGTACATTAAAAAAAAGCGGGTACACCCTCCTTTAAGGCCGGCAACGCTCCTGTGATTCCTCTGGTGTTGCAAGAGTATGTGGGCGGCGGTGATCACTTAACACCAGGTGACCCGTACGCTCGTTTGTCCTCCTTGAACCTAAATTATTTGATGATAGTTATTCAAAGGAGATATTTTTTACAGCCTTTCACAGGCTGTCATTAAAGAGAGAAATAAGAATAGGAATCAATTCAAGCAGTGATAATTGTTACAAAATTATCATATTCAGCTCTTTAAAAGAGAAACTCTAACTCATTAAAAATTAACAACGAGATGACACTAGAGCCAAAATGAAAGATAAAAACTCCTAAACAATACCAAATACGACGCCCTCCGGAAGAAGAAAAACTAGATATTCCTACACAATTATAGATATGTATAATATAAATGTAATAACTTTGTAAATATAAAACAAAAAAAAATATGTTATGTAATATTACCCTCGTCTTGGTGACGTTGTCCCTTTTGTCGTAAGCCGTTTTTTCAATGATAGAGTTTAGTATTAATTTTGTCATGATGATCTTTAATCTTACACTTATCCTTAGCATTCATATTCTGATTCTATATCACATATAGTAAAATTTGAATTGTTAAACATATTTCGGCAAAAATTAGACAATAATGGAAGCAACAACATTAATCCTCACATTAACAGTAATGGGGTACAACACTTTGCTCTATGTTTTAATGGCGGCCTCCATGTTGGAATTAATGAATATAAGTTGCTTTTTGCCTTTTGTTCAATTTTATAATATGTAACTTTACGTTTTAATGTACTCCGCATCATTTTTGACCGACTTCAAGCAGGAGGAGCTTCTCCATTCGATCGATTTTTTTTTATTATAATATGTACACCGATTACATTGAGATTTATGATCCGGATTTTAGTTTGATGCAGAATGTTTACCATTAGGTCCCATAAAAATTTTACATAATTTGGCCTAGTACTTTTCATTTTATGAAAACTTTTATTTACGTGGATGATATAATAAAAGTTTGTGTACGGTTTTTTTAGGAGTTTTCATGTGGGTTGATTATATATTATTAAGTATTAACCCGTGTCCCGATAAGTGGGTTGTACGGTTTACGTATTACTTAATGCACTGTATTAGGTCGCTACTAGATGGAGAATAACTGTGCTAATTGTAACTATCGACCTAAATAACATTATTAAAATAATTATTTGTTCGATGCTTGAACATGGGTCTTATGCTACCTGTCATTCATAGCTAACAAACGTTCTTCATTTCAGGATCTCATAAGAACGTGAAATAGAGTTTCGAACAGTATTTTTTGGGGGTCGATATCATTTTGTCGTTCCCGTTTCTTGGGATTTATATTTTTTAAGGCACGCGGCACCTTTCGTCGGCTTACCCATACATAATTATAAAAAATCTATTCAATATAAATGACAATAAAAAGCAACCAAACCTTATAGTAATTTTCCTCATGTAATCTAGAAAAATCCTACTGTAAATTGTAACCAACCGATGACCTACGACACTAAAAAGTAAAAATAAAGAACTACGTTTAAAAAACACGTCTTCAAAAACCGAGAAGTCAAAAATAACTTAATAAAGGTTCAATTTAAACAATTTGTCAGGTAAGATTTAATATAATGTAGTTCTTAATCAAATCTAATACTTATAAATTGTTTTTGTGGTTTAAATAATCAACAAATAAATCAAATAAAATTTTTGCGTTAGTATTTGATTCTAATGAATGGAAAAAAAATACAGTTTCACAATTTGTCACGACAGGTTTTACTAGGCATACAAATTATTTTAATACAGACAAGCAATAACTGGTAAGTAAATAAAGTTAATTACATTTTAAAATTAAATAAAAAGGCAGAAGTATATTCGCATGTCAAAAGTAATAAGATATTATTCAAAATATATCATCATAACACATGCAAAAAAAAATATCAATGTCAACTAATTTTCTATCGAAATTCGAAAAGAATATTTAGGTATTTATCATAGTCAAAGCCTTTACTTCCCTGACTTCTTAGACTGGGTTACATTAAATTTGGGTTCATTAGCGATCAAAAGGCGTAAATAATGCGAGTTTTAAATAAAATGTAACTTTTACGCCAAAATTTAATCTAAAAACAGTTACGATTACACGCGTTTAAATCCTATAAACGTGTTTTATTTAAATGTGTAACACTCGCGTTAGTCAAAGAAAATACTAAGTAAAGAAGGGACTTATAGTTTAAAACTAAAATGTACAATATTATATTACTATAAATAATTGTATCAGTTAATAACTACGACACAATTCTTGATACTAATATGTCCAGGTCAAAACACAAAGGAGTATTATATTATACGCTGAAATATAACGTTTCCGTGGAGGTCCGGATAGGGTACCTGAGGTGTATTAGGTCACGTGCTTACGGATAGCTGCAGGATGACGAAGATATCGAGCGAGAACGAAGGGCCCTCGCTGTAAGAGGAAACATGCTTGCGCGACGATTCGCTAAATGCAGTAGGGATGTAAAGACTACCCTATTCAAAGCTTACTGCCTAGGCATGTACACCTGTCAGCTGTGGGTAACATTTACACACAAAGTATTTAGAAGAATAAGGGTCCAGTATAATGATACATACAGGGCCCTTATGAATCTTCCGAGATGCTGCAGCGCATCAGGCATGTTCGTGGAGGGTGGGGTCCCTGACTTCTTCGTTGTAATAAGAACGAGAATCGCGACATTTTGGAGTCGATTGCACAGCTCAGAAAATAAAATCCTCACGGCTTTATCTGACGATATCAGGAGCACTATATATAAACGATGGATATCTGTTTACATACACATACAAAAAATAAATTGGACATGTAATTAATATTATGAATTTTGGACACCACACCCTTATACAGTGATGGTTTTCTAGTTTTTAAGTTTACTTTTAATTAGAATAAATAATTAATGTTAACTATGGGACGTAATTGGCCAGAAAAAAAAGAATTATTATTATATAGCAAGAGATTTATTCCTAGTAATGTATAAATTTAACAAACTCCTATAGAGATATAAAAATTACTCTAGAGGCGCATAAGTTTATGTTTGTACTCGAATATTGAAATGATACAATTAAAATATTCCTTCGTTTTTGAAAATCAAAACAAACATTGAGTAGAGTACAAAATGAGTAGTTTTAGAATTTTATTCATGATGATGAAACTTTACGCTGAAAGTCTATATTAAGTGAAGTCTATACTTAACACAATACCTACATATTTTTATTAAACGTAAAAGCCGTATGGAGTGTTGAGTATAATGGAACGCGGCCGTATTTTGCTGCAATAAAGCGGTTTAGGTACTTCAGGCTTCATAAAACATATAAGAGAGGCTCGATAAAACATATATGCTCCGCTGGGAATATCTGTTTTACTATAAACTAATTTTATATATTTTTTTGTTATTCTACTCTGTAATAAACTTAGGTAGATATTAATGCCATACAAAGTCATTCAAGAAAATTGATAATGAATAATCTATTGCTTTTGTTAAATAAGAGGAAATTATAACTTTTTTGGTATTCCCTTTATATATCTGTTATATATTTATGATAGTCGATTGAAAGTAAAACCACTTCCGAACAGCCTTCTCTGCTTGATTTGAGTACGAGGTTAATACGAGGGATAGTAAAAACAATAAGCAATAAGTTTAAAAGAGGAATATAAAACGGTGTAAGAGTATTGATATTTCGCACAACTTACCATGAATTCTCGATTCCATGTGCCGATTTCTTATTATAAGCTATAATACTAATTTATGATAAAAACAATAAAAAGTGAACTTACTCAGAAAGTAGTATGAAGTAAACACTAACAACAAGAACAGGAAAAATGGACTTTATATTGTTTCGTATCGAAAGATAACTTACTCTAAAAAACCTGAACTGTAGTAGCACTTATATGAGGTTATAAATAAATTATTAATTAATTAGTCTGAAATAGTTTTATCTTATTCTATTCTAAATATGGCTTCAAACTTCGTTCGACCACTAGTAGCTTCGAAACCTAACAGTATTTTATTTGTTACTTTTTTTACTTTACTTTACGTAGGTTGGGAGATTAATAAAGGTTTATCATCCGGTCTGCAGGTTAAGTTTATATTTTAGATACATTTCATTTTATAATGTAAATAAAATTATAAGTTCAAACGATCTTCATTTTGTAGCGGGTGCTTGGTGACCCTTAGCTCATTTTATGTAGATTGGGATGAAGAAATGTTTCACAAAATCAGAGTGAGAGATTTGTGCTATGACATTTATTCTGCTAATCCGGTTAATAATAGAAATGAAATATTGTATTTGTTATTTCAAAATAACAGCTGTATACTTTAGTTGTAACGGAGGCATTTACATCTATGAACTTATTTCAATTATGAATAAAATAAAACTTTGTTACTAACTATAAGAATATAAAACAATGACAGTTATTGGTCATCAGTAAGAATATTGGGCTGGTTTGGTTATGAAACGATAGACGAAACGAAATTGACTGCACCAAGCAACGGAGTGAATGTGGAAGGAAATGTTGGAGGTCTACTTAGATGTTCAATGTTCATGCCACAATCAGGTAGGAGTGATATTAAAAAGAGGTCAAGTCGAGAATACTTACTAGTTATATTATCTAACAATAGAAAAGCTTCTCCTTTTAAAACGCACTATATTGGAACACCTAAGATTGTGACTTCTAGTGGAATAGGTTAAACCGTTGACTCTCACCCCCGATTCTATTCTCGCCCGCCACGTACCAGTATGTTTTCAGTTTTCTAATTCATATTCGACGCTTTATAAGAACGAACGCTCTTAGGAATCCTCTGGTGTTACAAGAGAGTATGGTCTGCAGTGATCACATACCACCATGGGACCTGTCTGCTCCTTTGTCCTAACCGAAATAATCGTGGCAGGGGTCAACTCTTTGGAACTTTCCCCCCGATAAATCTGATTGAATACCTACAATTAGGCGACGTCCCTACGCAATGTCAATTAATTGAGCCTTAATGTACTAGATCCCCTACAATAATCCATGTGTTTGTGAATCACCTTATTTACCCGATCCGATCGACGGCAATATTAAAATACAATTGGTAAACAATCATGATAAGAGTTTGTAACCGACTAAATTTAAGTTTACAATTAACAACGATACAAATGATTTAAGTTTTCTTTCGTGTTAATTCCGCCAAATTGGCGAGACAACACGTTCTGAGGATGCCTCGTGTAGAGGCGAAACACGTGTCGAATTGTTTTAAAAACAAATATTGGCGGAATTAACACGAAAGAAAACTTAAATCATTTGTATAATTATGGATTTCCGCAAAGTAACGCCTAATTCAATATTTTTTTTTTAAATTAACAACGACATTAAATTTCGAAAGTATTTCTTGATTTTTAATATATCAAAAGCTTTAACGTGATAATCTATCCTGTTTAAACACTCCTGGATAGTTAAGTTTAAAGGGTGACTTATTAACATTAAAGTTGGTAAGGCTCTTAATTCTTATTAATTATTTAATTAATTATATACACGAAGTTCGTATCCAAAATCAGTAACTACTAAATACTACTTGAACTGAAGTAGTAAAGAGGATACTGAGCATTTCGTTGTTAATTCTATCTCTGGACCCTAGCTAGCTCACAAATGTGACGCAGGAGTTGTGATGATTTCTTGACTCCGAGATACCACTAATAAGTTTTTGTACTTGGCGAGATTCCGATTCTTCATAAATAAACGACAATGTTACAAAGTTGCTTTAAGCAAAACATATTTTTCTTCTGCAGACGATTTAACTCGAATATCATGTTTACCCAGCTTAGCGATATCAAATTGTTACTAATTAGCGGCATCGGAAAGTTTTTTAATTTAAAATACAGATTCATACTAAGTACGGGGCTGATATAACAGTCTGTTATAGGTGACGACACTGTAATTTGAGCTACATCTGCTATATTCACTGGTGCCGATAATTTTTTTAAACATTGTCCACAGTGTTTTTATAAGTTTTCATCCACCGGTACTAGAAAGATCACTTCGGGGCCTCCAATGTGGAGGTTTTAAATGAGCAGTTGGTGAAATATTTATTAATAATACACCAATTTTTATAATCTAGATTTAATCCAAATTTGCATGAATATTATAAACAGGTCAGTACAACAACAAATTAGCAACATATTGTCACCCTTTAGGAACGGATAAATATAAAAATATAATTTATTCAGATATATAATACTTATATAAATAGAACATTTGAATATATAATATTTAATTGGGTGTTGTTTTTATATTATAAGACATGGTTGTTTCACTTAAACGCCTATAAACTTAATATCACTATGAAAATTTGCCATGTCTACGTATTTTTTGGAAAAGGTCTGGCTAAAGAGACGTCTCTTTGCGGCTCCCCACAAGGTGGCGCTGCACCATATCAACTTCTGTATCGTTCAACCTATCGCCTTTGCAATTTTTATGTATATCTTATGTAATATATCATAATCATATTTCCATACATTTATAATTTAAATATGTTGCTCCTAACAGGTGCTCCTGTACCACACCAACATCTATATAATTAAAAAATTCCAAAATAATTGGTATCCAGTCATATTTGATCACGGAGAATGTATTTGTTGCATTCGTACATCATTTGTCAGGTCTAGATAATATTTTATATTCATTAAACAAAAGTTTGCATCTTGCTGGATTTGAACCCGGGAACTTGGTAGTCAGAGGTCACTAACTATGGTATTGATGTTTATTTTTTTGAAAGTAATAAATGGAATACTTGATATATTATGTTGATTAAAAGATAAGTGATGCATAAGTTTTGCCATTCACCGTTTTTATTGAAAAGAAAAGAAAGAAATTAAATTCATCTTAGACTTATTCTCTTTTTTTATGGAAAAAGGAGGACAAACGTGCGTACGGGTCATTTGGTGTTAAGTCATCACCGCCGCCCACATCCTCTTGCAACACCTGAGGAATCACAAGAGTGTAGCCGGCCTTTAAGGAAGAATTACGCGCTTTTTTTAAGGTACCCATGTCGTATCGTCGCGACAACACCGTACAAGGAAGTTCATTCCATAGCTTTCTAGTATGTGGAAGAAAACTCCTTGAAAAACGCACTGTGGAGGACCGCCACACATCCAGATGGTGGGGATCATATCCTAATGTGTGGCGTGTCGTGTGAAGGTGGTATTCAGCGGCAGGAATCAGGTGCTGCAGGAACAGTTCTTTGGAACACAAAAGACACGAAAAATTATTCCTAATAAAAAATAATCTGTAACGTGCCAAAAAAAGCTTTCACGGTGTAAATACGATTACATTCGAAGGTGTGTCTTAATAAAATATGTAAGATCTCAGTAAAAATTTAAAACAAAATTATATTCAAATAATTAAAAACTACTTAGAAAAATATTATATTTAAACAAATCTATCAGAAGATGTACTCTGGAGAATATAAACCATTAATAATTTAATACAAAATTATGTTAATTAAGCGTTGCTACGCGTTCGACGGATTTGGATTTAATTTATCCTTTAATATCGAACTCATAGTCGATATTAATATTCACACCTTCACCAATATTATAATGGGTCCGACCAAGCTTACTTAAATCACCAGCAGATGGCGTTCGTTATAAACAGGCGCCGCAGTAAATAAAACGTGCTATATAATTTCACCGACATCTTCTACTAACATTTCCCTTAAGAAACATCACACGAAGCACCCTACAAGAGAGCGGTTGTAGTCCTCAATCCAACAACAAACAGCGTAATACTATTAGTATGGTGCGGAAAATTTGTCTGTAAGTACTATAACCGCTCTTTATGTAGTAGGGTGCTTACAAATAATAAAAAGTTAAAATGAGACTAAATAGCAATTTTTCTGGTAGTTTCTTATAAATCGAGGGCATTACTCCTTTCACGACTTTCCTATAAGTCTCGTAGTTTCCGACTTGGCCACCACCCTTCTCAAAAAAACCAACCTGTATATTTAGTAAATAATTATTAATGTTTATATCATTAAATACATTTTTCAAATTCAAATATTTTTATTCAAAACAGGATATATCACTTATTGAAAGTCAAAAACTACCACCCAATCGAAAAAGTTTTGTATTTGGCGTGATTACGATTCTTCATAAATATTTAACAAATTTGCTTAAAGCAGATCATAATGTTTTCTGCAGCAGCGGCGCGCGGCTTGACTTAATATCAGTAACTTGTTCCACGACATGTTTTCCAGTTTAGCGATAACTAAGTGATACTTATTTGCATCGGAAAGTTTTCGATTTGAGATGGAGAATTACTTACAAAGAGAAGGAATAGTTCACCAGAAGACAAATGCATATACACCTGAGCAAAATGGTATATGTGAACGGGCAAATAGAAATGTTGTAGAAAAAGCTCCGGACTCACTTTTTGATGCAAAGCTAGAAAATAAGTTCTGGATTGATGCGGCAAATACATGCAGTATACTTAAAGAATGGATCGGTAACTTCAAGTTTGAGAAGTAAAACATCTTATGGTGAGGGTGCGGCACTGTGCCACGTGGAACGCGAGAGGTCGCAGGTTCGAGTCCCGCAACTTTCATAAAATTTTAATAAGTAATATTTATATTCCATACGGTTTTGTACATAATCAAAGTGGAAAGGTCTTGAAACTAAAAAGAGCTATATATGGACTAAAACAATCTTCTTTAGTCTGGTTTGAAGAAGTGAAAGATTGTTTAATTAGCTTTAAATATAAATATAACAAAATAAGTAAATTTGAACCATGCTTATTTACATTTTTTGTGAAAATGTAAAGATTATAGTAGTCACATATGTTAATGAATTTTAATTTATTTCAAACTTACTTACTTTCTTACTGTACTTCTGTAAATGAAAAATTGAAAAATGTGTAAAGTTCTGAATTAAATTAAATTGAAAGATTTAGGTCATGTTAGATGTTACTTAGGCATGCGAATTACTGTAAACAGAGAATGTAAGACTGTAACTACAGATCAGCAATAATAGATAGAGCAATAATTGTTAAAGTTTGATGTATTTCATTGTTAACATATAGGTACTCCTATTGCTTTATTATTCATAGCATCCTTTCTTGTTACACTTGCCTTAACTTACAATAATAACGGTATAAATAATCGTAATTCTGAAATACTAAGGTAAATTTCAATGTAAGGTAATCTTTACCCCAGTTTTATGTAAACGCCATCTGTCACAGCTCTCTTTACTAATATTTGACGCATTTAATTACAAATTATTTATATACCCAAACTAATTACGACCCCTACTAGAACAATTTACACACTCAAATAAATATTTACATAATATTAAATAGACTTAGTATATTTTTATTCATTGTATTAACGTATCAAATTAAAATTAAAATATTTTTATTCGAAATAGGATGACGATCACTAACTTTAAATGTCGATGTTACGATTTTATGCACAATACTAAATAATGAAAAGAAAATAACATCATTTTTATGTCAGAGGAGAATAAAATGAACATTTAATACAATTAATATATACGATCGATAGTATGTGACCACCGCGATCCACACACTATTGTAACAGACGTCAGGGGAATCACAAGAGCGTTCCCGATCTTATATTCCGTCGAATAATCATAATATTAATTCGAAAACCTAAAACACATTGGTACATGGCGGGCAAAGGTTGAACTGGAGGTGAGAATCAATGGTGCTTAATAGCACCATCGATGTAGCACTACCGTTCTCAAACCCTTATCACAAACCAAAAGGCAAAAGGCTTTCATAATCTTTGAATATAATACATTAGTGATATCAATAAACTGCGATAAGGAACCATTCGTCCGTATTAGTTAGATCTTGCTCCAACGGAATACCATTTTTTTTTTCTGATTTTGACAATTTTCGACGTGATAGAAAAATTTCTGCTCAGGACCCAGTACAAAATGCTTTCACACAGTTTTTCGAATCTAGAACTCCACAGTTCTATCGCAAAGGCAACAATGACCTTCCCGTTAAATGGCAGCAGTGTTTAGATAAAAGTGGTAAATATTTTGATTAAATAAATATCAAATTAATAAAAAACTAATATTTATTTTTCAGTACAAATCGGCAAATTCATATTTTAACCCCCAATATTATGTCTGTCGTTACTTTTAAAAATGGGGACAATTAAAGACATTTTCCATATTGTTGGTATATAACCTGAATGTAACGAGAGTGTATCGAAAGGAATTGAAATTTGTCTACTACGAACCTTTAATAAAATTGGGTGTAAGTGATCGGGACCACTTCCTTTCGATAGATCAATTTTTAACAAGTACTTTTCTACCTTATCACGTGTAATTTCTATAGCTCTAACAAAAGTTTGATTATAGCTTATTGGTAAAAATAGATCTAAAGAATGTGTTAAACATATTAGATATAGTTTGACCGTCTTATCCACTATCATCATAGTACACACTGTCTGGAATACAATTACTACTTCGCTTAGATTTTACAAATGCCCAGAATTTCTTAGAATTGTTATAAATATTCATTTTGGCCTTATCAACAAATAAATCATAGCATTATGCATCTAAACGTTTGGTTTCACGGTGTAATTCCGAGAACCTATCACAGTCACTAAGATCTTCCGTATATTTTCCATGTTTTTATTATATTAATATTTTGGTACCGTAACCTTTTGATACAGAAATCACAATCTGTTAGGTAAAAGTATTTCACCCCCAAACATAAGTAATTGTAATAGTTATTTGTAAATGATAAAATTGTTTTACTTCGCTCAGTTATAAAGTGTCTGAAATAATAACGTACAATAATGACGCTTTGCACCGAAAATGGAAGTTTGGTTTCAATTTTGAATACATTTCATATTATTATGTAAACGAAATTACAAGTTTGAAAGGCTTTCATTTAGAAGCGGGTGCTTGGTGACCCTGAGCTTATTTTTATGTAGATTGTGTCGAAGAAAAGTTTCAAAATAATAATTTATAATAGAAATAAAATTTCTGAGATTTGATGCATTATCCAAAATAAATTTAGTGTTGTGAATAAACATTTATTGCAATACCCACGACTAAATAATATTTAGTTGATGAACATTGAAGTAAGTGATATGCGCTTAGTTAATAATTAAGAGTTAACAAATCCATCATTAGATTAGGGAAAACTTGCCACGAAAGGATAGGATAAATTATATTCATTATATCCCTCATTTATTCAGGAGAGACTAAGACTTTATTCAAATAACACAGACAAGTTGTTGTGGTTTTTTCTACACGGATCTATATTTCAATTCTAGCTTCTATTTTCTCAGGCAAAATTTATTCGGATTTGATCTTAATTTTTTTTTTACATTTCCTAATAATATACTATCTACCAATAAATTAGTATAGAGTTTTTAATTCTATGTTTGCTATCTACATATATAAAAATGAAGTGCTGTTCGTTAGCCTCGCTAAAACTCGAGAACGGCTGGACCGATTTGGCTAATTTTGTATCGTAATCGTATTTGTATTGTAATCTTGAATTATTTGTGGAAGTCCAGGGAAGGTTTAAGAGATGAATAAATATGAATGTGTTCGGAATTAAATAAAAACAACAATGTTGTTTTTCCTTTGATGTGTCCCTCGTCGTCCGATATTTGTTTTTTATGGACATATTTTCTATGAGAGAATTTATTGACGCACGGTTTGACAGTTCTGCTGTAAAACAATTTCTTACAACAACAGGAAGCATATTTTACGAAATAATTCTTGATGTTATGAAATATTATTGACAAATTCATAAAAACATTATTTTATTTATTACTAGCCGATACCCCGCGACGTCGTTCGCGTACGTATTTTTACACCTTGGGTTACATTACTGTACTTTTACTAGGGGACCCTAATTTTTTTGAAAATATTATATATAACACTCGGGGATAATGTAGCTTCCCAACAGTGAAAGAATTATTCGAATCGGTTCAGTAGTTGCGGAGCCTATTCAATGCTAACAAACAAACAAACAATCAAATCTTTCCTCTTTGTAATATTAGTATAGATATACAGAACAACGTCTGTCGGATCAACTAGTTTATAATAACAATACACGTCATTTTAATTTATTCAGTTACGTCATATAACTTTCCATTGAGAAAACGGTCCCGTTGCGAGCAAGGGTCCGAAATATATGGACTGAACAAATTGCAGCAGTTGGAAAATAGAGGCGCAATGAGGATTTCTAATTGAACTCGGAAATTTTGTACAAAAGCTTTAAAGGAAATAAAAAGAACCAAAAGGGAAATTCAAGCCGGTCTTTGTAGAACGGCTTACTCTCACAAAGCACCACTTCATTTAGCGCTGGTTAATGACCGCCATAAAGCGTTTATAAGAACCACTTGAATGAAGAAATAACATATATTTTTAGTAAGTCAGATACAATCAATTAACGAAATAGAAAGGTACTTTACAAATTAATAAATAAAACTAAATAATTCAAACAAGAAAATTCAAGATCTAGTCCATTAATTTGAATCTGGGTAAGAAATCTGTAATTAGTAGCAGACCAAAAGATTAATTTGATTTAAATAAAAAATAACTTTATCTTTGATAGTATTTTAATTCTTTCATATTCATATTGTAATACCTGTGGTTAACGTTATATTAAGAATAAACGATACATATTTCTAAAACTACAACTGAAAGTTTAATCCCATCCAATTGTAAAGATAGTAATCGAAGGTCTAAGGACTTTTCATTGTTGACCGTTCTGTCTCATGTGTTATTCAGAGCCACTTTATACAACTTGAAACTCATCTTCCAGTTGAAAAGTGAGCTGTGTAAGTGAATACACAATACATACTGTAGGTAGATTAAATTCGCCGTAACGAATATATTCCTTATATATTAGATTTAAACTTCGATAAACTTAAATTGTTTTTTTAAACATATCTTATAGTTGTATAATTACATTTATGATAAATGTATTATTTGATTTTGGTTTGATACTGTCTACAGCAAACACCACCTCCGCGGCAACAAATGACGCTAAACTTCATAATGACAACCTATGACAAAATTGTATATCTATCTTGATTGATTTAAACCGCAGTCCCCCCTGAAAACGTGCTCTGGCCAAGTTACGAAACATCGGGCTTACTAAAATAATAATAAAATTCTTTTTTGTAATGTATTTTAATTAAATGTGTAACAAACACTATTGTTAATCAAAGTCAATCAATCAAAGAAAATATTATATAAAACAGATTATCACATAAATTTTGTTAAAGCGAATGTTGACGATACGTTGAAAATACGATACCCCACGCTTGAGCATGGGAGGTAAACCCATAAATGCTGTGAGCGAAATTAAAATTCTTGGGGTGATTATAGACGAAAAACTCACATTTAATGAACACGTAAATAGGTCATGTAAGAAAGCAGTTACAGCTTACAAACAGCTAACTAGAGTGGCCAAAACATCATGGGGGCTCCACACAGATGTCCTAAAAAGTATCTATAAAGCTACGGTAGAACCCATATTAATATATGCCTCCAGCGTATGGGCACCAGCAGTAAATAAGTTATTTATAAAAAAGAAGCTGAATGGTGTACAAAGAGGCTTTGTTCAAAAGATCTGTAAATCTTACCAAATTGTTTCCCTCAATTCCTCACTCGCCTTAACAGGAATCTTACCCCTGGACATTCGAATTAAGGAAACAGCTTCTCTTTACGAGGCAAAAAGGGGTCTTCATGTGGAGGAAATCGTTAACAGAGAGGTAGAGACCAGAGTCGCTGCAACCAGTCACCCGCATCCAGCTGAACAGGCAGGTCTGGAGTTCCGCACTCTCGAGGATCAGACAGAGGTAGATGCAAATAGTGATTATGCTATACGGATCTTTACAGACGGTAGCAAGATTGGAGGCAGGGTCGGAGCTGCCCTATCCTTATGGAATAGGGAATCCGAAATTAAAGCCGTTAAATTCAGTCTAGCACCGTACTGTATAGTCTACCAGGCGGAACTTCTGGCACTATGTGAGGCGACAAGATTAGCACTGCGAAGGACTGAAGGCAGCTTTGCAATTTACAGTGACTCAACGGCGGCGTTGCAGAATTTGATAAATCTAGATTCTACGCACCAACTTGCAGTCCAAGCCAGGAAAACATGCAAACCTTATCTCAGGACAATAAAATTGTTGGTTTATACTGGATAAAAGCGCATGCTGGCTTGGACGGCAATGAAAGAGCTGACCAACTTGCCAAGGAAGCTGCCCAAAATATTAAAACGCGCCCCAATTATGATAAGTGCCCCATTTCTTTTATAAAAAAGTGCATAAGAGATAGGTCCTTGATAGAGTGGGACAATAGATATAAATTCGAACACACCACACAAACAACAAAAATATTTTTCCCCGACACCACTTCAGCATTTAAAATAGCTAGTAAAATCCAACCCAGAGTTTTGACTCAAGTCCTGACTGGGCATGGTGGATTGTCCGCCTATCTTCACCGTTTTGGGTGCAAGGAAACTCCATCGTGCATTTGCCAAACCGACAGTGACAAGACCCTGCTGCACGTGCTCATCGACTGTCCTGATCACGACATAGAACGATATAACATCGAACAGGAAATAGATACTAAAATCACCTCAGAAGATATAAGTATTGTTATGGTAGGAAACCAAAGAGAGAAATTTTTAAAGTTTTGTATAAGCATAGTTGAAAAAGTAATAAAAATAAATAAAACTGAATAAGGAATAGTACGTTAAAAAAGTATTATATAAATATTTTAAGACAACATATTATGAGTAATATAAGATAAGTAAAAGAAATGTAAAATGACTAATGTAAGATAAAGAAAACAAGAAGGTATCCCTCCTAAATTCATATTGTATAGAAACGTAAAATAGTAATGTAAGACAGTATTATAAATAAAGGAAGTGTAACAATTATTAACCTAGAATAAAAATAAGAATACATAGGAGCATAGGGGGCAATCCCAGCCGTAACAGAAAAAATGATTGATGTATGAAAGAGTTCGTATGAAGAACGAAAGTACGAGAGGAATAAAAGCGAGAACTTGTATGAATGATTCGATTAGTTAAATAAAGACTGCGGCCTTCATTGCCGGAGGTATAAGAAAAAAAAAACCTAACCTAACCTAACAAGACACTCAGACTCAGCAGGCTCTTTTAAAATAAAAATATGGATAACAATGTAATATCGTAAAATAAACAGTTATAAGTAAAGAGCCTGAGGGTGTTCGCTTCATTTCCAGTCTGTGGTATCATTAAGAAATTTTTTATGCTATAGTAACCTTTCCCAAACAAACGTTATTTAACAATTCTCTTAAATTTCGTAACACATTTGTTTTACACATTTCGTGGGGAACCTATGTAAAAACATGTACATAGCCCAATAAAAGACTTACTAACTCGACTTAACCGAGTAGTAACTAAAAATAAATAAATCCAAAATGGCAGCCATTCGTTTTGCTATAGCGCTTCTCTTGTTTCTTTAACAAAACTATTTATAAAGAGTTATCTTCATTATTTTTAATGATATTGTAGTGAGTCGGAATTTTATACGGCCATTACATAAGCTGTAACACAAAAATTTACACATATTAAATATTTTTCTAAAAGAAACATTTTTTATTATTTGTATTTCTACCATTTTAAATTCAGCTATCTTGGTATTTATAACTTTTAATTATAGCCTGTATTGTCTAAATGTTGACTATCTAACTATAGCGATTTATGAGATAGACAAACGGATGTACGTACAGACAATACAGAAGAATAGAGAAACGTAGTCTTAGTAATAGAATTTTTGTTGGTTTCGATATGGAACTGAAACATAAACGATATTCTTGGCTTCAAATAACAACATTTCATTTTTACATAAATAAATATACTTTTAGTTGACTCATGCTGTAGATATAATTTAAAAGCAGCACAAACTGTATATTTATGTACATAATTTATGTGAAAGTATGCTTCTTAAAATTTTCTCTTTGCTGGACATGATAAATGTTTAATGACCTGCTGAAGTATATTATTTTCTTCATTTAATATATACATTTAAGACCCGAATTCTTAAAATTTAAGATGTGGAGTAAAAAAATCTCTTATTTTATAATTGGATTAAAGTATATATGCAAGGAATGATTTTTTGACAAAATTGATCTTCAAATATTTATTAAGATTTATTTATTTGGCATCATCCTCTCAAACAGAAACCAATCAATTAATTTTAGTCAACCAATGATATAAATAAATTTATGAGCGCATACCGATATAATAATTTAAGTCAATTCGTAGCACTGACGGAGGCTCCTTTGCACCGGATGCCGGCTAGATTATGGGTACCACAACGGTGCCTATTTCTGCCGTGAAGCAGTAATGTGTAAGCATTACTGTGTTTCGGCCTTAAGGGCGCCGTAGCTAGTGAAATTACTGGGCAAATCAGACTTGACATCTTATGCCTTAAGGTGACGAGCGCAGTTGTAGTGTCGCTCAGAATTTTTGGGTTTTTCAATTATCTTGAGCGGCACTGCTTTGTATTTGGCAATGCGTAGCAATAACCATTAGCTGAACTTCCTGCACGTCTCGACCCTTATTTTCATAAAAAAACTGAATGTGGCATTACGTTATGTTTTCCTAGAGAGGTAATTATAGATATAGTCCGGGATTATAGCAAAACTACACAAACCTTTACTTTTATCAACTTAATTAAAGTTAGCCCATAACACTTACTCCTAGACAAGAAGAATAATATCCGGATGATTGATCAAGATTGAAAATAAAAGTATCCATTTAATTCTTGTTAGCACTGAGAACTAATATAATTATGTCTTCTAAAAAAATCACTTAATCTTCACAAATAAATGTAATATTATCATCAACACAGTACACGCATGTTATTCAATACCGTCTTTTAATAAAATGTCTTAAATAATTTATTACCTTCGCACCCGCTGCTGGGGCGTGAAAGTAGATCGCAAATCGTTAGTCAATCTATGGAAGGGTTCCCCATACTCACGCATCGACAGCGTGAAATAATGGAGAAATGATAGTTTATCTACGTGCCTGGAATTTACAGAATAATCCGAAAAAATGAAAGAGATTTTATGTAATCCAATAATGGTAGTCGTTTCAATAGTGCTAAGTTACTTCCATTTTTATAACAGACTAAAATTACTATCAGTCTGAAGATTTTCAGTCTTTAAACAGTGTTCTAAGTCAATGTTAAGCATATAGTTAATAGTAAAAAAATTAGTTATAATATATTATTATGACTTCAGAATTTCGTAACTGTTTATATAATACCCTATTTCATTAGTCACAATTTAACTAAGCAGATGTACTGAAGCAGATTCGATGTCAAATGAATTATTTAGCAAAACAATTATTCAAGAAATTCAATAAAAATAATATTGAATGCCTTTGGTAATTGTATCTATATTACAGAGTATTACAAATATATACTTTCATGGCACTTCTGACAATTACTTTTTATTCTCTGCTCAGCTCAAGTGTACCTGTACCAAATGTAGTGTAAGGTTCATAGTAATCGTAAGTGGCTTTTCTGTAAATTATTATTACGTTATCATAATACGGGATATTGCTATTATTTTATGAGGCCACTGTATTATTTTTTCAATACATAATAACTTAGTACTTTTGACGAACTCAGCTCTATGTTCAATAGGTAATTATAGTCAAGACTGAGACGTTTAATCTTAAACTTCTTAGATTTCAGTTTTTTAATTGTATCTTATCGATATTGTGTGTGAGATGGCCCATTTATAGAATACTAATACTTATAGAATTGATGGTTTCTTACTGAATATAGCGTAACTCTTATTTGTTTTCTTATTGATTCACTTCATGTTCAATATAATGCTTGTTATACATTGAAAGAAAGAAAGAAGAAAGAAAGAAAAATAGTTTATTCATGACGATAAAGTACAATAAAACATAAAACAAAATTGAGAAATATTATTTTATATACGTCACAAAGTGGTCCCAACTCAGCATAATTGCTGGTTTGAAAACCAGCGCTGGTCTTCCGTTGGGCCAATTGCTCTGCTCTTGGCCATTATCTTATTGATTATTAATATATGTTATTGATAGATTGTTATGATTATTGTGATTATTGTTCTTAATGATTATTAATATATGTTATTGATAGATTGTTATGGTTATTGTGATTATTGTTCTTAATGATTATTAATATATGTTATTGATAGATTGTTATGATTATTATGATTATTGTTCTTAATGATTATTAATATATGTTATTGATAGATTGTTATGGTTATTGTGATTATTGTTCTTATTGATTATTAATATATGTTATTGATAGATTGTTATGATTATTATGATTATTGTTCTTAATGATTATTAATATATGTTATTGATAGATTGTTATGATTATTATGATTATTGTTTTAATGATTATTAATATATGTTATTGATAGATTGTTATGATTATTATGATTATTGTTCTTAATGATTATTAATATATGTTATTGATAGATTGTTATGATTATTATGATTATTGTTTTAATGATTATTAATATATGTTATTGATAGATTGTTATGATTATTATGATTATTGTTTTAATGATTATTAATATATGTTATTGATAGATTGTTATGATTATTATGATTATTGTTCTTAATGATTATTAATATATGTTATTGATAGATTGTTATGATTATTATGATTATTGTTTTAATGATTATTAATATATGTTATTGATAGATTGTTATGATTATTATGATTATTGTTTTAATGATTATTAATATATGTTATTGATAGATTGTTATGATTATTATGATTATTGTTTTAATGATTATTAATATATGTTATTGATAGATTGTTATGATTATTATGATTATTGTTTTAATGATTATTAATATATGTTATTGATAGATTGTTATGATTATTATGATTATTGTTCTTAATGATTATTAATATATGTTATTGATAGATTGTTATGATTATTATGATTATTGTTCTTAATGATTATTAATATATGTTATTGATAGATTGTTATGATTATTATGATTATTGTTTTAATGATTATTAATATATGTTATTGATAGATTGTTATGATTATTGTTCTTAATGATTATTAATATATGTTATTGATAGATTGTTATGATTATTATGATTATTGTTCTTAATGATTATTAATATATGTTATTGATAGATTGTTATGATTATTATGATTATTGTTTTAATGATTATTAATATATGTTATTGATAGATTGTTATGATTATTATGATTATTGTTTTAATGATTATTAATATATGTTATTGATAGATTGTTATGATTATTATGATTATTGTTCTTAATGATTATTAATATATGTTATTGATAGATTGTTATGATTATTATGATTATTGTTTTAATGATTATTAATATATGTTATTGATAGATTGTTATGATTATTATGATTATTGTTTTAATGATTATTAATATATGTTATTGATAGATTGTTATGATTATTATGATTATTGTTTTAATGATTATTAATATATGTTATTGATAGATTGTTATGATTATTATGATTATTGTTTTAATGATTATTAATATATGTTATTGATAGATTGTTATGATTATTATGATTATTGTTCTTAATGATTATTAATATATGTTATTGATAGATTGTTATGATTATTATGATTATTGTTCTTAATGATTATTAATATATGTTATTGATAGATTGTTATGATTATTATGATTATTGTTTTAATGATTATTAATATATGTTATTGATAGATTGTTATGATTATTGTTCTTAATGATTATTAATATATGTTATTGATAGATTGTTATGATTATTATGATTATTGTTCTTAATGATTATTAATATATGTTATTGATAGATTGTTATGATTATTATGATTATTGTTCTTAATGATTATTAATATATGTTATTGATAGATTGTTATGATTATTATGATTATTGTTTTAATGATTATTAATATATGTTATTGATAGATTGTTATGATTATTGTTCTTAATGATTATTAATATATGTTATTGATAGATTGTTATGATTATTATGATTATTGTTCTTAATGATTATTAATATATGTTATTGATAGATTGTTATGATTATTATGATTATTGTTCTTAATGATTATTAATATATGTTATTGATAGATTGTTATGATTATTGTTCTTAATGATTATTAATATATGTTATTGATAGATTGTTATGATTATTATGATTATTGTTCTTAATGATTATTAATATATGTTATTGATAGATTGTTATGATTATTATGATTATTGTTTTAATGATTATTAATATATGTTATTGATAGATTGTTATGATTATTATGATTATTGTTCTTAATGATTATTAATATATGTTATTGATAGATTGTTATGGTTATTATGATTATTGTTCTTATTGATTATTAATATATGTTATTGATAGATTGTTATGATTATTATGATTATTGTTCTTAATGATTATTAATATATGTTATTGATAGATTGTTATGATTATTATGATTATTGTTCTTAATGATTATTAATATATGTTATTGATAGATTGTTATGATTATTATGATTATTGTTCTTAATGATTATTAATATATGTTATTGATAGATTGTTATGATTATTATGATTATTGTTTTTAATGATTATTAATATATGTTAGTGATAGATTGTTATGATTATTATGATTATTGTTCTTAATGATTATTAATATATGTTATTGATAGATTGTTATGATTATTATGATTATTGTTCTTAATGATTATTAATATATGTTAGTGATAGATTGTTATGATTATTATGATTATTGTTCTTAATGATTATTAATATATGTTATTGATAGATTGTTATGATTATTATGATTATTGTTTGTAATGATTATTAATATATGTTATTGATAGATTGTTATGATTATTATGATTATTGTTCTTAATGATTATTAATATATGTTATTGATAGATTGTTATGATTATTATGATTATTGTTCTTAATGATTATTAATATATGTTATTGATAGATTGTTATGATTATTATGATTATTGTTCTTAATGATTATTAATATATGTTATTGATAGATTGTTATGATTATTATGATTATTGTTTTAATGATTATTAATATATGTTATTGATAGATTGTTATGATTATTATGATTATTGTTCTTAATGATTATTAATATATGTTATTGATAGATTGTTATGATTATTATGATTATTGTTCTTAATGATTATTAATATATGTTATTGATAGATTGTTATGATTATTATGATTATTGTTCTTAATGATTATTAATATATGTTATTGATAGATTGTTATGATTATTATGATTATTGTTCTTAATGATTATTAATATATGTTATTGATAGATTGTTATGATTATTATGATTATTGTTCTTAATGATTATTAATATATGTTAGTGATAGATTGTTATGATTATTATGATTATTGTTCTTAATGATTATTAATATATGTTATTGATAGATTGTTATGATTATTATGATTATTGTTCTTAATGATTATTAATATATGTTATTGATAGATTGTTATGATTATTATGATTATTGTTCTTAATGATTATTAATATATGTTATTGATAGATTGTTATGATTATTATGATTATTGTTCTTAATGATTATTAATATATGTTATTGATAGATTGTTATGATTATTATGATTATTGTTCTTAATGATTATTAATATATGTTAGTGATAGATTGTTATGATTATTATGATTATTGTTTTAATGATTATTAATATATGTTATTGATAGATTGTTATGATTATTATGATTATTGTTCTTAATGATTATTAATATATGTTATTGATAGATTGTTATGATTATTATGATTATTGTTCTTAATGATTATTAATATATGTTATTGATAGATTGTTATGATTATTATGATTATTGTTCTTATTGATTATTAATATATGTTATTGATAGATTGTTATGATTATTATGATTATTGTTTTAATGATTATTAATATATGTTATTGATAGATTGTTATGATTATTATGATTATTGTTCTTAATGATTATTAATATATGTTATTGATAGATTGTTATGATTATTGTTCTTAATGATTATTAATATATGTTATTGATAGATTGTTATGATTATTATGATTATTGTTTTAATGATTATTAATATATGTTATTGATAGATTGTTATGATTATTGTTCTTAATGATTATTAATATATGTTATTGATAGATTGTTATGATTATTATGATTATTGTTCTTAATGATTATTAATATATGTTATTGATAGATTGTTATGATTATTATGATTATTGTTCTTAATGATTATTAATATATGTTATTGATAGATTGTTATGATTATTATGATTATTGTTCTTAATGATTATTAATATATGTTTTTGATAGATTGTTATGATTATTATGATTATTGTTCTTAATGATTATTAATATATGTTATTGATAGATTGTTATGATTATTATGCTTATTGTTCTTAATGATTATTAATATATGTTATTGATAGATTGTTATGATTATTATGATTATTGTTCTTAATGATTATTAATATATGTTATTGATAGATTGTTATGATTATTATGATTATTGTTTTAATGATTATTAATATATGTTATTGATAGATTGTTATGATTATTATGATTATTGTTCTTAATGATTATTAATATATGTTATTGATAGATTGTTATGATTATTATGATTATTGTTCTTAATGATTATTAATATATGTTATTGATAGATTGTTATGATTATTATGATTATTGTTCTTAATGATTATTAATATATGTTATTGATAGATTGTTATGATTATTATGATTATTGTTCTTATTGATTATTAATATATGTTATTGATAGATTGTTATGATTATTATGATTATTGTTCTTAATGATTATTAATATATGTTATTGATAGATTGTTATGATTATTATGATTATTGTTCTTAATGATTATTAATATATGTTATTGATAGATTGTTATGATTATTATGATTATTGTTCTTATTGATTATTAATATATGTTATTGATAGATTGTTATGATTATTATGATTATTGTTCTTAATGATTATTATAAGTTATGGTTATGAAGTAACATTAATTGTTAAATCCGTTAATATTTTTTAGTCTACATGTAGAACACACCCAACGCCCAGCCCCACGACTTATAGGAAGGATTAGTTAGATACACCCTCCACCGAAGAATCGGCACCACGCTGAAACCCTGAAGTAAATGAGAATCTCTTAAATTTAATACTTCGTTAATATTCAAGACATATTGTACTATTGTTATAATATTATATTATGAACAAGCTATACAGAAGAAACACACGCGTAGCAAATTTATAGGCTACATGTAAATAGCTTGTGTTCGCAGAACGTGTACTGAAACATCGTAACTAGAAGGCATGTGATGTGAATACTGATCTTTTTGCACTTCAGCTGACAATTCACGACAGCAAATATTTTGTTACCTTATTCCTTAATTTGACAAGATTTAAAAACATCGCTGGTTTGATCCTCGTTTGTCACATACCGATCTTTATTCGACGCTAAGATTTTATAAGGAAAGATATACTGCTACTACACACAGGTACAAATTTAAATTTTAGGATGGTTTTTCACATTATAACGTTGTATTTTATTTTTAAAATAATATTTTTAGGATCCTATGATGTAAAACTAATAGCTTTTGTAGCTGTGTCTTTATAAGTTCTTTTAATAGCAGAAATTAACAATATTAGAATATACTGCAGAAACTAAGGTACAATAAGCAGCTAAACATGTTTTTAACAAAATGAAATTTCTGAAGAAAATGAATTTCACTTTGAGTCAGTAAAGACCTAGAAATTAATTAATATGAATGGTAAATTTGTAATATCATGCATGTTGCTTAGACTTTTTTGATGTGTGTAATACATTATGATTCCTCTGGTGTTACCAAAGAGTAGTGTTAGTGTTTAATTAATTTCAAACTTGAATTTATACCTGTATAATACTATAATCTACAATTATGTTATATAAATAATGATACGCAATCCTCTATTCTACCACTATAAATCAATCATAAAATACCTAATGCGTATCTGTATTCTGTTTATATTTCAACTCAAAACGTACAAGTGTATGAATTTAAGATTATATAACATGTATACATATATTTTTTTATTATTTATTTATCATATTACATATACCGATATAAAACTAGGTGCTAATATGGGATCTTTAGGCATAGAGTATACTCCCTTAAATTTAAAGGCGGCAACACATCTCATTACCCCTGGGCGGATGACCAAGGGCGGGTTGCCTCACCAATTCTCCTCTTGGCCGATTGGCCCTCCTTATGTTACAAAAAAATACTATTTGCCGACATGTCGTAAGTCTTTTCTTTAATTTTTCCACCAACTCAAATAAACTAGACCAAACTCTGCTTAAATTGGGACGGGTTATTACCCATAGCATAGTTTAACGAGTTAATTAGGACTATGAAACTCTGAAAGTAGCGTCCGCGTTGAGTTTTGTTGAAATTTGTACGAGTTAGTGTCGTCGCCGCTTTATAGCTCGGATTACTTATTTCAAATTAAGGCCACCTCATAACTATTGCTGAAAGTTTGGATTCATCCTTTCTCTGCCTTATCTTTGAATAATGATTGTTCTGTGATTGAACTACGTAAATCTTACTGCCTCTGATTTTGTTTAAAAAAGTAGTTCTAATTTTGTACGTATAGTCTTTAAGTCATTTAAAAACATGTTTTAACAATACGCAATTAAAATTTTAATGTCTTGTTGAAGTATACTATTATACATAAAATTAGTTAGCCCAAAATTGTACAGCCTAAACTAAACCCTATTTCATTTTGTTGTTATTGCTGTCAGTCAAGCCATTATTCTCCTGCGGTGTAAAGTAGGAAAAGTATACGACCCCAGGATCGATAACAGTTTTAGATAATTTGAACAGAATATTCAGTAAATTAAGAAAATTTACTCGTTCCCGCACGAGTTGTAAAATTCAGCACAAAAATAATAAAAACTATATCGCCTTATACGACGAGACGCGAAAATGACGTAATAAGTTTCAGGATCCGAGAAGTTAGGAGTCAAGTAAATGGTTGAAGTAAGTCTAAAAAATCACCGCAATATTACCATTTATATTAGAAATGTTCTCTGTAAACAGGTCACCTAATAAATTATATATTCTTGAGGTTATTAGTGAGGAGTCCCTTGGACCCTTGCCGCTTCTGAAATTGTACTCATATATATCATTGTGGTCTGAAGCTCGAGTGATTCATCATATTTAACGCTCCACTGTGTTATTACTCGGGATATTTAGAGCTTCATTTATATTGTGATACCTCTCTACATCTTTATTATTAACGTTGATAAAATACAAATTACAAACATTTAATTAAAAACATTTTGCGGAACATTGACGATAAAGTCATGCGTTTTAATTTCCTGAAGATTCATAACAAGATATCCCTGAAAATAGTAAAACACAGGGTGAATATCTTTCAGATTGGTTAAACATGGTACCTGAGAGGAGGCAGGCCACCCAGATTTTTACTCCAGTAAAGGTAAAAGTAAACAACAATCATTCCTTTAATGATTGGGCAACAATGGGTATCCACAAAAGTCGTAAACGCTTATATGACCTTTATTATGAGAAACATTACAATAATGGTGAAGAATTATAAATATATGTAAAAAATACTCCAAGCTCTTTAAAGTAGTTTGTCATGAAGCGAAAACACTTATTTTTAAAATGAAGCGACCGCGACGTGCAGATTAAGATGACGGGGTAAACAATGCACTCTGAAAGTTAGTGCGTTGGTTTGAGACGAATAATCTGCACTTAAACAGTAAAAAAACAAAGTATTTACGGTTCATCACACCAAACACAGCGGAGGTACAATCCAACGTACTTATAAATGACCAGAGATTGGAACTTGTGGACACTACGGTCTTCTTAGGTATCACGTTAGTTAAAAAGCTTCAGTGGGGTCCACATATTGCCCATCTAGCTGATAGACTCAGCACTGTGGCATATGCAGTTAGAAAGATTAGAGAGTACACGAATGTTGCGACCGCTACATTAGTGTACTTTAGTTATTTTCACAGCATCATGACGTACGGTATTTTACTATGGGGTCATGTTGCTGACATTGATATAGTGTTTTCTCTGCAAAAGAGAGCTGTTCGTGCTATATATCTGCTTGGTTATAGACAGTCTCTCAAAGAAAATATTTAAAGAAATAAACATTATGACTGTTCATTGTCAGTACATTTATGAAAATTTAATATACGTTCACAAAAATCGTCACCTTTTTGCTCTTAATAGTGATTTTCATTATTATAAGACTAGAAATAAGGGATTTCTTGTAACTAATTCTAGTAGGCTTCATAAGATATAATAGCTTTAATGGTAAATGTATACACTTCAATAATAAAGTCCCAGCCACTGTTCAGGCATTATTTATAAATAAATGTAAATGTTTTATAAAAAAATGGCTCTGTCGTAAATCCTATTACTCCACTGCTGAATATCTAAATGATCGGACAGACTGGGACTAGATTGTGATTATTTTATAGTGATAGAAATAACTGTACAATATTGTATAATTTTATTGAATAGAGCTCAAAAAAAGAATGCTGGAAGAGTTTCTAAATCACCGCTTCTTCTCTTTCAGAGCGCCATTTGTTTGCGAAGCGGTAGTAGTATCTAGTAGTTATTAGAAATGACATCAAAAATAATTCTAAAGGAATCAATTTTGAGAAAATAAATGCCAATGCCATTGTGGATAAGATTAGAAGCCTAAATTTTCAGTAAGATAGAATGACTTGGCCATCGCACTTAACAATGTAATTGTAAGTACATAATATGTATTACTTGTGAGATAAATTGTGGTTTTCGTGAAATAATTGTGGTATTTTCATGTGATGGCCAATTTAATCTGTTTAAACAAAAATTATTTTCAATATTGATCTATATATATCTATACTATCTTCTTAAACAAAAAAAAATTGGGGTTCTGGAAGAACCTTTAAAATAAAACAAAAGTGTTAAAAGTACCTGTATTTATAAGTAGAATGAATTTAAATAATTTTTGTTCACAAAATTTACATGAAATTTATTTACATAAATAGCGCTCTTTTTATTTTTATATTAATCATATAACATAATAATATTAATGCATACTTGATTTCACCAACATATTTATAGAATCCGTAAAAAATTATTACAGTGATTTCTGATTACTGTCGCTATTTTTATTTTAAACTTATTATATCTAATAACAAAATATTTGGAATAAAACACGTTATGTGTGTATTTCACTAAATGTTGTAAAAGATCTTCCGAATTATAAAGAACAAACAATTACACAGTTGAATGATAGTGGCCTTACTTGGATTTCTAATGGAACTCAAAAATGCTGTGCAAAAGCTTTTAAAGGAAATAAAATGCACAAAAAGGAAATGAAATGCGGTCTTTGTAAAACGGTTTACACGCAGAACTTTCAGAAAGCACCACTTCACTTAGCACTGCTTAATGACCGCTATACAGCCTTCCAAAGAAACCTGAATAATGGAATTACACGACTTTTTATTTAAATCCAATTTCAAATTTTTATACCAATGAGTTATTGGTACGCTTAAATTATTTCTGTTTATATTAGATATGATCCATAGTTTATAAATTATCTTTTTCAGGTACTTTACCAACGCGCAATAAAATTTAAATAGAAAATATTATTATATAGTAGTATGGTACTATGGCAGGGTACATAGTGAAAATATATGTAAAAATATCGGCGGAGGCTCTATAGGCAGAAATACTCGAATGAAATTATTCTCAGTTACATAGTTGTTATGTTTTAATAATACATTTTAAGAGTTGACAGTTACATATTGACACACTTTTTCACAAATAATCTTGCCCTAAAATAAGGAATAGCCTGTGGAATGGATGTAATACAATGATATATTGAATACAATATACTTACTTAAACATACATTAATACTACTCGTAATACATATTTATGACTCTGAAACAAACATTCACATTCATCATATAAATGGTTTGCGCCTACCAGGATTCGAACCCGGGATCTCTAGCTTAGTAGTAAGTGACCCACTCACAACTCGGCTATAATTATGGTTGAAATAAATAAAACTTAATAATTCTCAAAAATATCTGGCAAGTTAAACAAATAAATAACCTGAAACCTACATACTATTCCCATAATATTGCCTCTACTTGTTAAGGCAAAAAACATAGTATTGAGAGGCTTCTTTGCATAAGATGAGGGCTAGATGGGTTCACTGCGGCATGTTTCCTGACGATGTGTTTGGTTTAAAGGGCGGCGTAGCTAATGTAACTACTGATAATAAGACCTAACATGTTACGTCTCAAAGCGACGGGCGTAATCGCAGTGCCTCATCGATTTTGGGTTCAACTAGGAACCCTGAGCTTCACTTCCTTGTAAATAATAAGGTGATATCTACCACAGAATTAGAATGGAGCAACCGCCATGAAGCTGTTTGATAATAAATTTTATTAAAACGATTTTTTATTAAAAAAATAGAAGCCCGTTGAGTTTCTTGCACCCTTTTCTCAGATTTAGAATGGCTGGTAGTTTTTGACATTCAAAAAGTGCTTTTTAATCTTATTTTAAAAGTGAGGTGCCTAAATCACCTGTAAAATACTTCTTAAATAGGAGCGTCCCCTTGACCTACTGCCGTTGACCCTTCCCTGAACAACAAGTCTCTCTATGGCATGCTCTCCGTCTCCGTCGCGTGATATTTCCGAAGTATCTGAGAATACACGCTCTGACTATTGATGAAAGCCTCTCTTTCACATGTAGCAAAATACTTGTGTTTAACATTTGAATTATAACCGTCTGCGTCAGAACATTTTTCGAATGGTCCTCTGTCTATCTATCTTATTTGGTTTATGACATTTGATTCTTTATAGTAAAAACTAAAAACGCCAAATTATATAGACGACATTACTACTGGGCTAGACGTCCCGGGATCGAATCGCGGTAGGTGCAAGCATTTATATGATGAATATGGATGTTTATTTCCGAGTCCATGGATGTTTATATATATTAATGTATGTTTAAGTAAGTATATTGTATTGAATATATCGTTGTCTTGTTCCCATAGTACATTCTATGCATTGTTTGGGGCAAGATAATTTGTGTCAAAGTGTGTCAATATTATATTATTATTATATAATATTTTTTATACCTATAAAATTTATAATAAATATATAACAACCGTGGGTATAATGTAGCAAGGTGTTCCTGTTATAATAATTTATTTTATAAAAAAGATAGTATTTATTTTTATGTCCCAGTTTGTAATATAGCATGTAATTCACTACCCGAAATATAAAAGCCATCAACATTCACATCTCATGCCTCGTATAACGTTGTTTCAGAACACGTTTCACAAACACGAGTTATTTACATGTACCTAGTCTCAATAAAATTGCGCATTTGGGAGGAGAGCTCCAGTATATTACTGTTGATACAATAATTATTGAACAATGTCTCTTGAATAATAATGTAACATGTGTTAGATAATACAATTGATTCCTATAAGGGTGTAATATGAAGGCATGTAAATGTATGGCATGTTAATGTGTAAAGTGAGGCTGAGAACTTTATTCCTATTTTTACAAGAATTTTTACAAGTAACAACCAAATAATGAAATCCCATTTACTACTGAGTTACACTTAGTGCTCTACCCCATCATTCACCTTTACCTCTTTAACCTCACCACTACGGTACACTTAAGAGGAAAATAAAAAATAAATATTGAAAACTTTAGAAAAAATAATTAATTACACTTATCAACTTTGCAAAATTAAGTATAAAGATTTCAAAAAGCTCTCGGCAAAGACTGTCACGTATATTGTATTACAATTGTAACTGGCCATTATTGTTTTTATCATTATACATTAGCTAAAATCAGCAACGAATTTTTTTTTTATGGAATAGGACGACAAACGAGCGTACGGGTCACCTGTTGTTAAGTGATCACCGCCGCCCACAATCTCTTGCAACACCACAGGAATCACAGGAGCGTTGCCGGCCTTTAAGGAAGGTGTACGCGCTTTTTTTGAAGGTACCCATGTCGTATCGTCCCGGAAACACCGCACAAGGAAGCTCATTCCACAGCTTTGTAGTACGTGGAAGAAAGCTCCTTGAAAACCGCACTGTGGAGGACCGCCACACATCCAGATGGTGAAAACGATTACGATTCTAACGACGAAAATTTTTAACATTGTTATCTAAAAATCTTGCAAAGGCGTCTCTGACACTTAATTATTGAAACGTTGACTGTTCTTATAAGGGATTTGAAATTTCTTGAAGGTAAAATGAAACCACTCTCCTGAGATAAGTATGTATACACATTTCCTCCATGTTTGTTCCATTTCATGTTTGTTTAATTTTTGTTTTATTTTAAATTACCTAGTAATCGAAAAAAATTATAATTATTGTTTGCGACACGTTGTATAACTTGGACAAATAACGTTCATAACGTCATTCATTGTAACTCTAGAAAAAAAGCGATTCACTCGATTATACGAAACGATAGATTGACAGATGATGGGTAAAATCTTGTAAAAAACAGAAATAGCCGAAAACCACAACGTTTTAACAACTGTTCGCTTCCAAGCTTAGGATTATTATATAAGGATTATACTTCATCGCCTAATGTTGTAATTACAATTTTAAACATAAGTCAAATCTCACTGCTCGTTTCATACTAAACAAAATTTCAATTTTATACAGCCAGCCTCTTATTACGCAGTATTTACATCATCTTTAATATCGATGTGAGCCGCAAGCGAACCCACACCACTCTTGTTTTTGGACCCTCATTATACTACTGTTGCTTAAAATACTATTAGAAGAGAGTTGTTGGTTAGGTAATGTTGTAAACCATAAAATAGCGTCTCTAAGACGGGCTGTTTCATAAGGAAGCCGATTTCCCTATTCAAAGACAATTTAAGTCGCTTTTGAAAAAGTTAGGGCTCTCAAACTGAGTTAATTGTTCCGTAAATTTTTCGGTGTTTCATTTTCTCTAAGATGAGATAATAAACTATATATTAGTGGTTTTTTTTTATTATTATAAACTTTCATGAGAATACCAATTGCAGTTTTCTCATTTCATTCATATGTCGTTCACAATACATTGCAAGAGATCGGATTAATTCTACTCATACATAAACGTCTTCAATCATTGAAGCTACACAGTGAGTAATATTACTACTGTTTTCTTACTTATAAATAAATTGTTAGTATTTGTTTATCATGACTACTACCAAGTGGAATGGATTTTTCAAAGGATTTTTTCGGTCCTGAAGCAATAATGTGCATCCAATGTAACAATTTAATTTTATTAAGATTATTTTTTTGTTTTAAGAGTTTTTAATTATTAATATGAATTAAGAGTAGTCACTTTGCGAATTTCAACACAAATGAATAAAGAAAACTTTAATGTTTTTAAAGTTATACATGACTAATTAGAAATATTATCTTGGCTGAATAAATGTACAATTTTGAAACAGATACAGAAATATATTATTACTAGAAGAGTTATCCAATTTAAAAATGATTCTTAAGTAATATATTAATACGTTTCTATAAATGTAGTCCCGAACATTGTTTAAAATTATTATTAATTGCACCGGAATACATTAAAAATAATTAAGTGTACTTTAACATTTTTAGGCAATGTGGAGGTATTCTTGAACTAGGACTGTCAACAAAAAAACAATCTTTATATTGTGGAGAAATCATTTTAAATTTCACAATGGCTACAAATAATCTGTCGTATATTTTTCTGTTTTATCATAATTGTTTCATTGTTCTTTGATTTAAGAAAGAGAGAACTAAAATATTTTAACTATGGTAAGTGAAGTACTCCACCACACTTACTGTGTGGAACTATTTATGTTGGAAAAATCCTAGATTAAAATATGTAATGTCAAATTGTTGTTATTTTATTAATATACGTCGATTTAAAATACGTTATGGGAAGTAAGTTCATTATTTTTCCCGGATGTAACAATTATGTCAGTTCAGAACACATAATTTATGTGTTATTAGCCCAGTAATAAATAATAGCCAACCTCAGAACGTCTAAAATAAATAACAACGTATATGAGTTGATAGTTAATTAATTAATGATATAATTGCAACATGATAAATGAAAATTGTTTAGTATTTTCTGTCGCAGAAAATAAAATTATTTTGACGAAGCGAAAATTTTTGTTGAGTAGAAATCTTATAAATATTTTAAAATGTCGTCGTTGTTTTTATTTTCGAACTTTCATTTGATGATTGTAATTTACTTAATAAGAGATAGACACCATCCAGTTCCCTGTAACACAAATTTATTTCTTTAGTGATTCATCGCTGATACACTTTACTTAAAAAAAAATTATTAGTGATCAAGTTTGAGAGGAACGGGGTGAGAAATAACAGTTGCAAATATACAACAACAGTTCTCAATACCAAATATTGTGGATTTAACGTAATAAATTGTTGGATTCAAGATAGATAGGTGTGAAGTAAACGGTTGAAATCCAATAAAATACCACATTCACATATTTATTGGAAATTCTTCTTTGAAGATATTTTGCTATATACAAATTATATCTAATAAAAATTTGCGTTCCGTGCCAGTGCTCTGCCAACTGAGCTAACCGTTCGAGTGACGTATCGTCATAAAATATTGCATGCTTTGTTCAACTCTCAGGTTGTGGTTTTTATAAATTCTATCATCTCGAAACATTAGTCAGAACTCCCCTGGACCTCTGGCGATTGTAGAAATGTACTTATATGAGTGTCGACTAAAGCTGAGGTGATTCATCAGATTTACTGCTTTCTTGAGACATAAATCAGGAAAATAGCTTGAGGACTTTATTTTTACGACACTTTATGTTAAAAGAAGATATATTAATATTTTTGCTTAGTATTATAGTTCTTTACTGTTCTTCCATTATCTTATAATATCAGCACCAATCCACAGCATTTATATAATATTGTACCTATAGGAAATTGTCTCTTTTAATAATTATAAATATAAAAAAAAGTGTAATGTTCTTCGCATGTTTCTTATTTTGGTATTTTCTTATACCATACTGTTTATGCTAGGGAACTGCAATTATAAAATGAATTTCTGTTCATATGAATTTGTCAATAATATATCATAACATCAAAAATTACTTCGTAAAATATGCGCCTTGCTGTCGTAATGAAATTGTTTCACAGCAGAACTGTCAAACCGTGCGTCAATAAATTCTCTCATAGAAATTATGTATGGACACATCAAAGGAAAAACAAATTTGTTGTTTTTATTTAATTTAGCAACATTTTCCTATTTATTCATCTTTTAAACCTTCTCTGGACTTCCACAAATAATTTAAGACCAAAATTAGCCTAATGGGTCCAGCCGTTCTCGAGTTTTAGCGAGACTAACGAACAGCAATTCATTTTTATATATATAGATTAAAAAAGTGACAGAACATAAACGACTTCCCATGATATGTTAAAAATGATTTATCCAAACTACTTGCACATTCAATATCAAATAAACTCTATAACAATACCTCAAAGAAAGCATATTATTCATTCAGTTTGAGATAGAGCTGTCAGAGGGCCGACATAATATACACATTGTTGCGTGGTAGTTTATTGTTGGTATTTTATTCTCATGTCACTTCTGCATTTTTATTCTTTACGTTACTTGAGTGGACTTAATGTGGTGTAACGTACGTAGTAAGTGCCTTTATGGTAAATTATTATTACCTTATCACTATTCGGGTTATTGTTATGGTTATTGTTCATCCAAGCTGGTGTATCTTATTTTGTGGACGTTAAGTGCTATTACTGTAATAATGGAAAATTACAAGTACTTGTTGGTTTCATTTACTTCAGATAATAATTTCTTAGCTGGTCTGTCACTCGACTTCAAAAAAGGAAGAGGTTCTTAATTCTACCGTATTTTTTATTTTTTCGACGAATCGATTTTGATGATTCTTATTTTATTTAAAAGCTACATCTTCCTGTGTAGTCCCATTTCAATTTGGTCCGGTTCTGAGATTGAGATCCATGAGTAAACCATGTGAGTCTTAAATTAGCATCAAGTATGTGCGCCCCAAATAACTAATAACTAAATATCACGCGATCCGATTATGATGATTATATTTTTATTGAAAAGGACGTTTAGGGTAGTTTGGTTAGGTTCTGACTAATCCATGACAAAGTAACAGAACTCTTCAATTCTTAGGAGCAAATTAACGATACTCGGGCCAATCTTTTTTATGAATATGATCGTCGAATATGATGATCAATGGCACTCGTTAACGGCAAACAGTAAGGAAGCAATTTGTGGCGGAATTTCTGTCTGTTATAAAATTGCAATGCGCCTTCCTTTATTTTATTTAATTTGTGCGGTCATATGAGCAGCACGTTTAGTAGGTCTAAACATATGCAAACAAATTAGTTAGTGTACTTCAGAATCACTTAAAATCAAACAAACAAAGAAATTAACAAAAACAACAGACTTTTAAAAACTAATAATATGGACACATGTCATAATTTAAATTAATTTTTAATAATTTGGGTACAAGACAACGATATATTTAATACGATATAGATACTTACTGAAAAATACATAAAATACTTATAAACATATAGACTCGGAAACAAACATCATTATTCATCATATAAATCTTTGCACCTACCAGGATTTGAATCCGGGACCTCTAGCTCAGCAGGGTCATGTCGTTACACTTATTGTTACTTTTGGAGTGGTGGTGTAAGCCGAGGTAGGTTTGTAACTAAATACAAAATTATAGGTGTGATGTGCTTGTGTCGCACGCGCATTGTGACGAGAAGAGAGGACAAGTGGGTGGAAGAACACTGATTCTGTGTGGAAGAAAAATTGTAATAATTGTCACGACATTATATTGATTATTATGTAGTTGAAGTATACGAAATGTTTTCTTTACTTTTAACATATTATATTGTTTTGGAATAGGATATTTGGAGTCGGTATTTTTTTTTGTTAATATTTTTTATTTACCAGGTTCTCCTGCATAGCCGCATTACATAAGGATTATAAAAATGTTTTGTATTGTTCTATAACAATGACAGCACTAATAACACAAAATTTATTGATAATATGGATACTTGGTGATTTACATTTAACTAATATACCCAACAAAAGATTCGAATTGGAAGTGTCCTTCACCCATCCGTTTATGGATATATTTCATACCAATACCAAAAGTATTGCCGTTAAGTAATTTATTATAAATGTGAATAATTATAATAAACTGAGGTAGAATAATAAACTGTTGTACACCATGACAATCGCCATCCAAGGTAATTAGACTTCAGTCGACACCACAGAACAGGTAAAATACATCTCTCTAAACTGTTTTGTGGTCGACACATACTGACAAAGCTGTAAGACGTGACTTGACAGGGTATTGCCATCTTTTATTTTTTGAAAAACTTCTAGGCTTACGCTGCAAAGAAAAGCGATAGAAAAGATTGTTATTTTCATAATATGATGGTAATCAGCATCAGATATCAGGTGAAGCAGCTACTTGGAACACAAGAAGAAGGAGTAGAGACATCATGCGTTGAAAACCAAGTTAGAAGATCAAACACATAATATTGTGGTGTAATTACATGAGAGAGCGACTAACACTATTGTTAATACTATAAATCCCCCTTATCCCTTACTAGGGAACTAAAAAATAAATTCACTTCGGAATGCAAAAATAGGCGACAAACTCTATATTGCCACAGAAAACAGAATTGTATGGGATTTAATGATGTATTTTTTTATTACATTAAAGACTCCTTATTAAGCTGGTTTCTAAAAAATACAAATAAAATTTGTGCTTTAGAATTGTTTGCTAATATTCACGACGGTGAATATTGAGACAATTTTATTGTAAGGCGTTTTTATTTCAGCCATATTAATAGTTCAAATTTATTAGGCAAAATTACGACTGAATAAAAATATGAGGTACAGCTGTTATAACATTAATCATGCCACAAACAAGATTACAACGTTATCAATCAGGAGAGCACCGCGTCGACAGCAATTAATCTAATCAGGCCTTACCGAACATTGTTGTGAATTCCTTGGCAGCTCTGGCTTGTGCTCCATCTGTATAACGTACATATTATCACGGTTAAGAAATGTACTATCATTAATATCTATTTCAATATTATCTACATATTATACTCAAATTCAAGTATCAGAGTCACACTCTACGCTCTCATTGAGGTCGTGATTGCTATGTAAAAACAGCGGACAATTGTGATGCGCCTTTTGATGCTTTTTATGTCTCTCTGTTTAGAGAGTTATCATTGATGCCAATGCCGATTTTATTATATCAGTCAATAGCATTATGCAACTTTCTAGTGCCATCCACTTTAACACATTTGGACAAAGCTCAAGTTGCTCCCGATTCGATTTCGCCGGAACACTTATATTCTTTCTCTTCTATACTGTATTCTCTTCGACCCAAAATCTCCTCAACATTTAAAGTAAAGGGTTTATATTTGGGTGATTCTCGTGTGCTCAAGCTGCGGTCTGAGGCTAATCGAATTTAATGTGTTCCTCATAACATTACCAGCTTTTTTTTCAAATTCATTTATGGTTGAGGCTATCAGAGTGTTGAATGCTCTACCTATTCATAAAAGAAAAGCTTAGACGCTCAATGGTTTCAAAAACTTAAAACAAGTCGTCTAGCTAAAATATACCTAAAGTATTAACTATTTTATCAATTTATATTTTATTAATTATTTATCTAGTGTAACATTATGCCAGGTAAGTATAGATATCTGGTGCTGATGTGAATGCTTTTGAAGTGTATGAATACATCGGTGTGCATAAATTTCGTAAGGAAGTAAAGAACCATAGAGGATTTATTATTGGAACAAATTAACATAATTTATATTATTTTTATTATATAAAAGTGAAGTGGGTAGGTTAGATAGCTTGAAGGACAAAAGGCTCTTATGGCGATAAAGTCCTCGAATGGCAACCACGTACTGGAAAGTCCAGTAATTGGAAGAGATGAAGGTGGAAGATGAACCGATGATCAGGCCAAGATCGCTAGAATAAGTTTCATGAGGGCAGGGCAGGACAGATCTACATGGAGATGTTTGCGATAGGCCTTTATCCAGCAGTGGACGTCTTTCGGCTAAGATGATGACGATTTTGATTATATAGAAGTGAGTTGTTAATCGAAAATGTGACGATTCCAAGACCGAGGATTCGATTTGCTTTGCGTGATTTCCGTTTGAAACTTTTACATGCATTCAAAATTGGCTCGGGCCTGATCTTTTGATGGATTTATAAAACATTCGAATGCGTTCTTTGTACTTTGCCTCCACAATGCTTAAAAATGTAAAAGTACTTTTCATTCATAAACAAACGCATTGCTCTTTAGAACGCAGTCCACTGCAATATAGAATTTTAACATTGTAACAAACTTAACAACATTCTAGCCTACTTTTATAGCTCTGTATATTTTTTTTAATAAATTTATTGGACATTATGCTCGAGGAATTTAAATTTGTTTACTTGTTCCTCAGTTATTGACTTATGGCCATTAATTCAATATCTGAACTCTTATTTAGGTTAATGTTTAGTCCAGATTTAAAGTGATCCTGCAATCGATCTATATTTCAATATGCTAATGTTATTTTTCAAATCCATAAATCATTCAGAAGGCTCATCTATCACCGTCATTCAAATAGCAGTAAAAATACAAGTGTACCGTGCCGGTACCGTCAAGTTTTTCATTCCCCAACACATTACTCCTAGTCTCTCAAAAATATAATCAACATTAAAATGTATTTAAATAAACTAACTGGTAACTAAACATTCTAACTATATATAAATATTTGCATAGGATCACTTCGCTTAATGAACCTGATGAAAGAAACTTAAGTACTCGTGAGGACCTTTTCAGCAAAGTAAACAGAGATTTATTGAACAAAGGGACAGTGATAGGCGTATCGATACCGGCTTGTGGACCTTCCTCCACTCCTGAATATTTAAATGTTTCAGAGATTCGAGAACGATTTATGGCCTACTGTTTTGTAACTTTAAATAACTGTCGCAATCAGTATTGAGGGAAAATTTATATTAATCGTTTACAACATTAATGGGATTCGATTTTTTTACTTTTTTTTTCCAATTATATAATGATGAATAAATAATACAAAGTCAGCTACTGCTGACTTTTTACGAATTATTACTATACATATATATATATATATATATATATATATATAATTCTGCAAAGCGGCAATTTTGTATGTTGAAAATGGCTCCACATTCCTTCTATGCGGCCCCGAGATCTCTGGAAACTGTATCCATATTGTTGCAATGATAATTGAGCTGCGGCCATCTTGAATTTCTACAATTATCGTCAATTTGTTCTGTTCACCATGAGCACCTTGAAAATAGTATTCATATCTTCTTTTATGAAAAGGGACGAGACGAGCAGGATGTTCAGCCGATGACGAGAAGTTCTTATTAAATCTATTATTTATTGCTTCTTTATAAAATGGAAGCATTTAAGTATTAATCCAATTTATTTTATAAGAAAATAAATAAAGAAACGAGCAACCATCTAATAAAACGCTATTATCTGCTATAACAATGACTTAGAGTCAATAATTCCTTCAAACCAAGTCTAAACAGAATAACTATTCGGCTATTTTCCGGACTATTCTGGAATAAGATGTACGTAAAGGTATCCTCTATTAGTGAAACATATTATGATAATAAAAAAGATTTCGTGCAGTCAGTAAATTTCTATTAGACCGTTTGTGTTGTGAGTAAACCAATACAATTTCATCTGGTGCGGTGACCGCAAGCACTAGCAATTTTGTTCTCCGACACGTTTAATCGCTGGTTGCAACGGAAATCGATGTCAAATTTAACAAACGAACCGCTTATTCTTACCATAGCGGTGGGACTATTTTGAATTGATTTCTGGGAATACTGCACTACCTTTTTCGAAGGTTTGGTGTCAATTTTATTATTTTTATTTATGAAACATATATTTTTGTAGTTGTAATAAATGGGAAAAGTATGATTTCATATTGATATATCTACTACTACCAGGGGCACTAGACATGAAATTATACACAGCATTTAACAAATCTTGTTTATCAGACTAGTTTAAGTCGGAATAGTAGCTTACTCTTTAATATTGTGATCTGTGGATCTTGGACGGCCTTAGCGAATGACTAGAATGCTCTGTTTTCCGAGGAGAGGTTCACAAATCACAACTTGCCAAGGATGTAGCTGATGTGCCTCGGTTTCACCTTGGCAATAAATTGCTGTTGTTTATTTTTTTAAGTCACCACTTCGATCCAATCTGATAGCAGTCCTATATCGAAGCAAGGCCATTTTGCAGGGCTGATTGAAATAAGTCTTAGACCTTTCACCGATAAGAACAGAACATACTCTGTGCAGTAACGTCACAAGCAACTACTATGTGAACGGATCGATTGCTTGATGTGCCTGTACACTCTTTAACCTTCCTTATCTATTAAAAATATTAAAAGCGTTGTTTTTTTTTACTTCAACTCTATTTGTTGTTAATAATCATCATAAGATGCTATGCTATGATAATAATAAAATCTTTACTTCGCAACATTCGAGAGTGGACAAAAATTGCGTGTGCGGAAAAATTTATTCGCTAAGAACAAAGTTTATTTTTCAAAGCTGACTGCCAACCATCGCTTGTCGGAGAGGTATTAGTACTAGAGATAATATAAATATAAGATGTTTACTTAATACAGCAACAAACAAGAATGCAGCAGAAAATATAATAAGCGTAAAGGAAATAAATGAATTTTAATGTCATTTACAATCCGTATCGCTATAAATTCAAAGTACTTTTTAATCAAGGTTGTTTAATTCATTTGAATTCTTATATTTTATGTTACTAAATTGTTATATTATTTGATTAGTCATAATATGATAAATTATTGAGTATTATTTTCTAATTTCAGTGTAAGAAAATGTATGAGGATTTACTAGAAGACTAGAACGAAAAAGTATGTAAAATGTAGGCAACACCTCCAAATAAACAAAGTAATTTTCTAAAATATTATAAGATCAGGAATACTAGGATAAGTGGATATGTTGATAAAAAGGGTCAGATGAATTTAGAGTTTTAGCGTACACATCCCTATATTGAATAAAACACTGAATAAAATGATTTCGAATTCAGTAATTTTTTTACTCAAGCTAGTACAGAACCATTCCTTGTGCTCAAGTAAATCAGTCACAAATGAGTATTAGACACGACCTTGCATTCAATGTAACCGTTCCGCACATCAACCGTACTCTATTATAATATAATTCGTCTACTTTGACAAATCACTGTCCTTGTCGTTCAAATATAGATGCTATTTAGCAGAATTGTGTTATTTTGCTGTATGTTTCATGAAATCACAACTGAAAAAAAAAACAATTATAATGATAGAGGCGGTGGGAGGCGGGGGAGGCGGAGGTGGGCTTTGTTGCTATATGAATTTTTACCGACTTAAAAGAAGGAGGAGATCTGAAACGACGGTATATATTTTTTGGATTTTTATATCATCTAATAATATGTACACTACAATGTAAACTCTATACATAAAATTAGTAGTCTATTCAAAAAAAATATCATCGTATTGCAGAGGAAGTTACTAACTAAACAGACCCTTACTTATCTGATGAAAATAATAGATTTTATCGCGAAAGGGAAGTAATGGAAGTAAAAGTTTACAAGTAAAGAATAGAAACTGCGATAAGCGTTATTCATTATCTCTTAGTAACTCTCTTCCTCTGCATTAAAGATAGAGAAAGTAATATGTCTACTCGCACAGCACATATTTCTTATCGATGCCATATGGACATGAAGTTGTAATGTATAGTTGTGAATGTATTTTTAATCTATTTGGAGATAATAGATATAAATAAATAAATAGTAATTTAAATAAATAAATAAATACTTTATTGGCTTATAGAACATAACAAAAAATTAAATGCTAAATTAGGCTAGGCTATATAAACAAATAGAATGAGGAAAAGGCTCAGCTTCACCTGACATGGATATAATGGATTCATGTTTTCATGCTGCTCTATTTTTCAGCCATCCCCTCTACCCTAAGGAATGGGGAGTGGATGTATTTTAACTCCCCGATTATCTACTTATGATCAAGTCTTAGCATTTTTGGCTTATACACATTTTTGTATATTAATAGCATAAATCTATTGTAATAACGTCATAGATCACATTTTTAATATATGAATATTTTCCTATATATAGGTCGGGTTTCTTCACATGACGAATTTCGTGTAGAGCGGCCTTCAACTGCCGTCAACGAAAATAACGTGGCTACTATTAAGTGGGTAAATGAAGAAAACCCGAGGATTACCTGATAATGATGATGAGACAATTCGAGGACTATTGGGGATTGGTATAAACCAAATTAAGAAAATTTAACACGATGAATTGAAAGTTCGGAAACTTTATTGTCATTGGATTCCTCATGAACTGACAGCGGAGCAGAAGCGGGCTCGCGTGGAATGGTGCTCACAGATGCTAATGAAGTACGACCATGGACATTTTAGTGCTGTTTATGATATTCTTACAGGAGGCGAAAAGTGGATTTATTGTTTTGAACCCGAAAATAACAGCAATCTAGTGAATGTGAGGCAGTCACTTTAGTTAGCCCGTTCTCATTTCAACACCCGAAAGAGAAAGAAACGATGGTAAAAAAATGATCGCGTTTTTTTCCCAACCACGGGTCCCGTTTGCACAATTCCACTTTTTTATGAAAATAAGGGACGAGACTAGCAGGACGTTCAGCTGACGGCAATTGATACGCCCTGCCCATAACAATGCAGTGCCGCTCAGGATTCTTGAAAAGCCCCAAAAATTCTGAGCGGCACTACAACTGCGCTCGTCACCTTGAGACATAAGATGTTAATTCCCATTTGCCCAGTAATTTCACTAGCTACGGTGCCCTTCAGACCGAAACACAATAATGTTTACACATAACTGCTTCACGGCAGTAATAGGCGCCGTTGTGGTACCCATAATCTAGCCGGCATCCTGTGCAAAGGAGCCTCCCACTTGAAATCAAAAGAGTGTCAATCACGAGTGGTATTCTAACATTTGTTTACTCAGGGTGTTAAAAAATGTTCGCGAAAGACGACTTTTAAGCCGCGTTCTCCTACATCATGACAACGCTTCTTCACACACGGCCAACAAAACCAAGTCATTTTTAGCTTCCGAAAAAATAAAACTCGTCACTCATCCTGCACATAGCCCTGACCTAGCACTCTGTGATTCCTGTTTTTTTCCAAAAATCAAAGATTTGATTAAAGGTTTCACTTTTACACATTCCGAAGAGGCGGTGAAAGCGTTCAATCAGCACGTAGAAAACATGCCTTAAGATCTGTGTTCCTCCTGTATGAAAAAATGTTTAAAATGTAAAGGATAGTATTTTGAAAAGCAATAAACATAAAATTATTATGGTTATAACATGTTGTTTTCTTAAGTTACGCAAAACTTTTAGTGTGACCTACGTATTCATTGTATACCCGAAATAAAGTTATAGGCATTGTCTTGTTTTGAATAAATTTATTTTAATACTATTTGAAATGATGACAACCTCATCATATGAGAATTACTTGATTTTGACTCTAAGGGAAGAAACTGCCTCCCAATACTTCATATAATGATATGCTGATAATGTGATTTATGAAATTAAAAACATCTTTAGGGGCCCTAACCAATTTTAGTAAACTAGCCGCGATAATCACAAATCAAACGAATACTGAGTTGTGTCATAAACATCCTTAATCCTATTGTTAATAGTTGCTATATGTATAGCTATTAGATTATATATAATTATTAATATGAAGCTTTCTGCCTGTTTAGTTCCTACTTGCTATAGAAGTATATTATTTGTTTATTATAATTTAACTAACAATAATTTATGAAGTCCAAAACTTTGGTACCTATATACTACACATAATTTAAAAACTTAATCTATTATTTTAATTGTTTATCGGCAGTCCTGCTTTTTATTTTTTTTAGCATTTTAAATTACATAAAAGAAAAGTTACATTATTTCGATACTGTAATTTGTAAATCGTGATTGTACAGTATTAAAGAAAATATAATCTATATGAGTCATATAATCTTTATCTAGGCGCCTTTCATTATCAGCGATATTTTACCTCGAGACCTGGTCAACTGGTATGACCCAGAATCGATACAAATATCATAGGACCAAGGTTACAATGTCAACAAGACGGGTTTTCATGCATCTTGATCCTGACCTTTGCATAATAGATTATTTATATAGCTTTATAAATGTACAATTATTTCACTCAACTGCTTTTTTGTGTCATTCCAATCAACTTACGCACAAATAAATATTATTTTATAGCAATTTTTTTAAATACAAACCAGGTTATATGCCTGTCATGCCTAAAAATGTGCGTAGAGGGCTTTAATATTTTAAACTTTTTTCTAAGTAATTTATATTTTTGATGTTTATATTTAACACTAAATAAAAATACACTTTGTAAATAGAAACCTGCAATTTAATATTGACTCTAAAACTGTAACGGCCTTACAAATAAAATTGGCATAAAGTTATAACTAAGCATAAACCAAGAATATGTAAAATGTTTACAAATAGATATTTGGTTAACGAATGGTTTGTTCGGACATATAACGTTTCCCGCGTTTATTTGCAAGGCAGCTTGTCAATCGGAAAACTTCAGAATTATCATTTTTTAATTTATTTAGTGGCACGGGATGCAAGTCCATAGGCCAGAATTATCATTGTACTGACAGTGTTGTCAACGATATTGTAAACATTTTGCATTTTCTTTGATTATCATCAGTTATAACTTTATACCAAGATTATTTGTAAGGCCGTAAGACTTTTCAAATTCTATACATGTTGCTGTTTAGGTGATGGGTCATGGATAAAATGAAAGAAACTGTCTAAATGAATACGATACCTGAAGAGAGTTGAAGCCAATGCTTCGTGGCTCAGAAGTTAAAAGTGAGTCTTGGAGATCGGTTCCAGATGAAAACTATGTCCGTTGGTTAGATGGTTTTCAGCTGTGGGATAATCAATTTGCGAATTATTGAACACTTTGTAATCGCTATCTTGTGTTTTTGTACCTCAGTAACAACACCGGGAAAGTAATAGAGGTCCATGGATCCTAAGGGGGAGGCATATCGCTGCCAATATACGCTGTCAAAATTACTCGGTTGGTAGTTGCTAGCCTTAGTCCGAAATATTGTTTTTATTAGCATGTTATGGACGCAAGAACAATGCCAAGATATCTCTTTATGGTTAAAATTGACGAATATTTTGCTCGCTCCGCATTATGTTACTCTTAGTGACAACGCTAGCGCTCACCGGACCCCGTTAGAATTTTCCAACTAGAATTCACGACATCCATCTAAAGCAAAATATTATTGTTTTAATATTTAGGTAACTTATAGTCAAATATATTATGCTATTGAAGTCGGTATTGTCAAACTGTTTAATAAAAAAAAAGTAGAGACACACATAGCGCACGTAAAGAAATCAAGGAGTGTTTATTGATTTAAGAATAAAAAATTACCTATACACATAATTATATTAGTATTTCAAGGTAACTACCGTAGTTATATGGTAAAGGTTATTTGGGTGCTAATAAAAATATTATCGTCAGCTCGACATGATTCTTACAATGTTTACTTGCTATGAAATCATTTGGGAAAAACCGTTGTTAAAATATTGTGTGCAGACTACATAGATTTGCTTTAAGTGTCGGACTCTATGAATGTTAATTGAAATATTATATATGATGGGGCAAGAAGCTCACGTGATTTGAAGTAAAAAACCAACCGCTATGAACATCCGTATTACTAGAAGTCGAGAAATTTGTAGCCGACCTTTGAGACTGGGTTAACTGTAAGCGGACACAACGGCGCCTATTTCTGCTGTGAAGCTGTAATGTGTAAACATTATTTTATTTTATTTCATACTGAATGAAGGGCGCCGTGGCTAAGGAAATTACTCAGCAAATGAAAATTAACACACAAAGTGACGAGCGCAATTGTAGTGCCGCTCAGATTTTTTGGGGCTTTTCAAGAATCCTGAGCGGCACTACATTGTAATGGGCAGGGCGTATCAATTACCGTCAGGTGAACATCCTTCTCTAAAATTAACCATCTAACTGGAAACACCGCTCAAGGAAATTTATTTACCATGTATGAATATTTAATTCATATAATATTATATTCAATTTAAATGATATTTGAAAATCACTTATTGAACGTCAAAAACGTGGCAAATTATCTTATATATTTTACACCAAATATAATATCAAATTATTAATATAGTCTAGTCAACATTTTAATAACGTATTAATATTTGCTAATGCGAATTAAAATACGTGCGATAGCGATAACTCATTATGGCGTCTAGAAAAATGTGCAAATGTCACAAAAATAAATAAACAAGGAAAGGCTCTAAATAAAAATAAATATTTTTTTTATGATTTCAGAATATTTTATTATCTGAAAAAGAATATAAATTCACTTACTGATATACTTAAACTAACATGAGTGGCAAATCGTAGCGTATATACTCGTACTATACATTATTTTAGTCGTAATATTTAAAGTTACAATAATTACCTATTCACAGAGTTACAATAAATACTAATTAGGTAATTACAATAATAACGAAATTGGTAACAAACGTATAAAATGTTTACAGTAATGAATGAAATACCTGCATTATTTTATTATCTATATATATGAATAAATTGCTGTTCGTTAGTCTCGCTAAAACTGAAGAACGGCTGGTCCGATTTGGCTAATTTTAGTCTTGAATTATTTGTGGAAGTCCAGAGAAGGTATAAAAGCTGAATAAATATGAAAATTTTCAGAATTATTTAAAAACAACAATTTTGTTTTTCCTTTGATGTGTCCCCCGTCGTTCAGAAGTCAAATTGAAAGAATAGTTTAAAATGAATAACTAATGAGAATCTTTGTATCTTTCTACCTTTCTCAGGAGGTAAAAACAAACTTAATCTTAGCAACCTATAGTTGGTAGATTAACTACAGTTGTTAACTATGATGGCAATACAACGTTTGCTGGGTCAGGTAGTAATATATATATTTTTTAAATAAAACAAAAACAAATTTTGCTAGTTGAATTTTATAAACAGAGAAGTTTTATTAAAGACGAGAAAATATAAAATAAAAAATCTCCTTGAACTTAATTCTTGATTTTTAAATAGAATGAAAGAGAATCGTTAAACAAAAGATCTGGATGCTGTCTCGCTTCGTGTATGTGAATACCTTTTGGATGCTGTACGCACTGAAATAATCAGCATATTGTACTATTACTTACAATATCTTTTAGATATGAAAATTTTAAACAGGAGGACATATCGTCTATTGCAGCATTTCAGTAATTTTCTTGAAGAAGACAATGTGGAGTACATAATATTATGTACTACATTTTATAGAAAAATACTTCTTAAGATATTTACATTTTACCAACAACAGCAAAGTAACTTATAATTTTTATGTTTTTATAAACTGGCCTTGAATTCTTTTCCGTGACAAAATCATTAGTTGTAATAATTCACCTTCTACTGCAAAAAAGTCACCTTCATAAATAAAATATTTGCTTGATTGATCTAGCTAGATCGGGAAGCGAATTTCAAAAACCCACTCTGGAGAATCATAAGTTATATTCAAATAAAGAGGTGGTTCCGAAATTCGCAAAATATGTATAAAATATGTAGAAAACTAAAGTAAAATATATTAAAGATGTACAAGTAAGACTCCTTTACCTATCTTAGATATAAGATACATTAAAAATTATGCAACAATAATAAGTCTACAGTTTGCCTTGGTAAATAATAATCATTACTTGAATAATAATTACACCAAGATTTGTTTAATTATATCATTTTATATAACCCATATTTTTATTCGTAAGTTTCCCCAGCAGTACAATAATTAATATAACTTTTCATCTCTTATGCAAACAGTAGTGTACCTACCGCTATTGTGAATGTACTGTACTTAGCAAGAGGAAAACTATTATCATTTGGACTAAAGGCGGTTGAATGCAACAGTTCAAGTAGTCAGTTGTTAACGAAACAGCACGGCCCTAGGCTTTGTCGAACGCGCAGTTTATAAAAGGTTCACTCGCGCTTACTCTGTGGTACTTATTATTTAACCGGGAGTTTTAGCGGTAACTAAGTGGAAAATTATACAGAAAAACTAAATGTAAACTAAGTGTATTGCGCATTTATAATGTGGCTGATATTATCAATTGGTTTCAAAAATTTCGTTACTGTTATTCAAAATTAAGTTGCGGGTGTACCTAATTAGTTATTCACGTATGTATCTACTTAAAACAATAAAGTACTTGTTAATTCTAAGATTGTCAAAGTTTAACCTTTCCATACAACAGGAACCCTTTAAATTTTTATTATTTTTTTTTTATTATGATATATTAGTGAGGTATATGTATATAGACGACCTGTATAGCCGATCCTACCTACTAAGCTAGAGATCCCGGGTTCGAATCCCGGTAGGTACTCAAGCATTTATATGATGAATCAGAGTCATGGATGTTTATGTATGTATATATGTATTTATGTATGTTTAAGTAAGCATATTTTATTAAATGTATTGTTGTCTTGCAACCCATTACACAGGCTATATCTGCCTAATTTGGGGCAGGATTAATAACATATATATTAAAATACGGTCAACCAATTAGCTAAGCATTCCGAACATTATTTTTAACCGACTTCAAATAGGAGGAGGTTCTCAATTCGATCGGTATTTTTTTATGTATGTTCACCGATTACGCTGAGATTTATGATCCGATTTACATGATTCATCTTAGGTAACCTCTATCAAAAGGTAGTATTTTATAAATAGTAAAGGTATGAGGTTTGCATAAGAGGTGTATTAAATTAAATCTTTATTAGGTTATTTTATACTTTCCAGTTTTATAAGTCGATTTTTAAACGTAGTTTTTTTTTATAAACTTCAACGTTTAAAAGTTTAAGCATTATATATTTTTTACAATAACACAAATAATTTTTGCAAACAATTGCAATTCACGAAGCTAATCCACATTATGAAGACGGTTATTGATTTAATTTATCTCTTGATGTGTCAGTGTTAAATAGTTTCAGAAGTTTTGTAGATTTATTGGTTAATATCTACAGAGAAAGTTGGTAGACTAGATCGAGAGCATTTTTGATTTTTCTGTCTTTTTATTACAGATATATATATTACTATATTGTTAAGAAATAAATTTTATTCCGGTTTTTTTTAATGAAAATAACGAGACGGACTTTGATGTTAATTTAAACGCTCTGCCAATTACAATGCAATGCCGCTCAGGATTCTTGAAAAACCTCAAAAATTCTGAGCGGCACTACAATTGCGCTCGTCACCTGGAGACATAAGATGTTGAGTCTCATTTGCCCAGTAATTTTACTAGCTATGGCGCGCTTCAGAACGAAACACAATAATGTTTACACATTATTAAACGGCAGAAAAAAAGACCGTTGTGGTACCCATAATCTAGCCAGCATCCTGTGCAAAGCAGCCTCCCACTGGTGATTATCAGGGATACAGTAAACGGGGTTTATTAATAGTCTGTAGGGTTGCCAACGGAATGCGATACGAATTTAACGCTGTTTAAGTCGCGAACAATAACTAGTTGATTGATTTATTAATATGACCTATATATATTTTAATAACATTTGTCAATACATTGCAATAGTTGTAATACTTATCACAGCCACTGAATAACGTTACAATAATCCCTTTATCTTTTAAGTACCTACATCGTGTTATCATAAAACGGTACTGTTAATAAGTTGTTAAGGCGCGGACTGACTAGGATTGTAAACGCTACAACCTAAAGTACAATATTTGTGTTGATCATGTGGCTAAGCTGCAAATGGGCATATATTTTACTGGTTTTCTTTTGTTTATTCTAAATACACATTTTAAATTGAATAATTGTTCGGTTTAAGTTTTAGAAAAATACAAATTCTATTAAATTTAAAAAAAAAACGGAATTTCGTTATCCCTTATAAATGTTCTATTCGGTTCAAAGCTTTCTTTAAGTCCTTTTTCTTATGATTTTTTTGCGTCGGAATATTTTTATTGCGTTATGTTGTAATGAACTCTCTAAGAAACCAATTTATGTGGATGTTGAGAAATTGTGGATACCGCGCCTTAAATATGATTAAAGGTGTCAACAAGAGCATTACGAAAACAGTCACGGTTATAAGACAGAGGATTTTATATAGTTAGGTATTATTATTTTATTATATTAGTATTTTAGAAATATTATTGCACAATTGTTTGAAATATTATTTTCATTTTATATTTTAATAATGTAGTCTTTAAAAGCTAATTTTTTTGTAATTAATTCTCCACCGAGACATAAAAATAATAATAAAAATCTATAGTTAAGTCTTTTTGGAGTTAAGTTGGTGATAAAATACCAAAAGTTTTATAGTTTGGGCCTAAATTATTCCCCACTTTTTTATGTTAACCAAAAAAAAAATACCGATAACAATCATGTACTACCTATATAAAAAGGTAACTAAAACATACATAAATAAATCAACTTTACACATTGCCTCTTGCTTCAAAAATAATACAACATAAAATGATAAGTATTTGCTTGAAATGCCCGAGTAACACATCGTCAGTAAAATATTATTATATTATTTTATAGAAACAAAGAGAGGGTTCACTTGCTTAGATCTTGTTTCCGTGTAATTTTATTCTAAATAGGGAGAAAGCTAATATAAGAAGTTAAGACAAGCCTATTTTTTTTGAAATGTTATCTTGGACTCTGTGGGTGAAGGTAGAGTCAACAATTCCAATTACTATATTAAAATCCATTAAGCCAAGGAAGAACGAATCTATATAATTTAATTGGCAGTCTATAATATCAATTTACCAGTGGGAGGTGGGTACCACAATGGCGCCTATTTCTGCCGTGACGCAGTAATGTGTAAACATTACTGTGTTACGGTCTGAAAGGCGCCATAGCTAGTGAAATTACTGGACAAATGAGACTTAACATCTTATGTCTCAAGATGACGAGCGCAATTTTAGTGCCGCTCAGAATTTTTGGGTTTTTCAAGAATCCTGAGCGGCACTGAATCGTAATGTATCGTATCAATTACCATCAGCTGAACGTCCTGCTCGTCTCGTCCCTTATTTTCATAAAAAAAAAACAAAAACCTTAAAATCCCCAATTTCAAAGTAAACCTTTCAAGATATCAACCAGTTTTATTATGTAGGTGTTATATTTTCACTTTATCTGCCGTTAAAACAGAAAATAAATTAAAATACACGTTGTATAATCATTACATTTAATTAGAGTTAATGATAATTTTTAGGTGTCAACTATATTTTAATGTCTTAGTAATGAAAACTTCCAAATACGAATATTATCAAAGGATGTTAATGTTCCACCAATAACATTGTATTCGTTTCGTATCTTAAACAATTCAATTTAAATGGATAATAATGTTTTGAAATTGAATTTAGACACAAATTCCTTTATTAAACTACTAACTGATTCCCGCAACTTCGTCCTTGTGACTGAACACACAGTGCTTATAAAAATAGGTTCTGAAAACTTTAATTAACTTTATATCAAATGTCTGAGAAATCAAACTAAGAAGCCTTAATTGAAATCTATCCAGTACCTTTTACGTGATGCACCCGCAAATGAAGTTCTTTTTCTCATTTTTATTTTATATCTGTAGAGTTCCAAGCCTCTAAAGGATTTATTTATTTATAAAAGTACGTCTATCTGTCCTTCTTTACGTAAACGCGAGACGTAATTAATACGAAATTAACAAAAAATACCAGAATCTGGGATCCCTTGAAGCTGCTGCAAACAATTATCCAAATGCAACTAATTAAAAGATTCGATTTTTCAGTCACGCAAATAGAAGCAATGCAATAAAAAAATCTAAAGTTCTTTACATAATATGACAAATACTGAAGTGTGTTGAAGTCCTGAAGTCAAATCACTTAAGAGCCCAAAACAAAAAGTCTATATACGAGTAATAGACTTATTGTTTTTATTTTTGACTAGTGTCATGGAACAGATAAAATAGGTATGCGTGAAGAAGTATAATTAGTGTGAGAAGTATTGTGGTAAGCAAAAGTGTGCGAGCATGCCATAGAGAGACTTGTTGTTCAGGGAAGGGTCAACGGCAGTAGGTCAAGAGGACGCTCCCCTATGCGCTGGACAGACCAGATCAAAGCCCTAACCAATACTCCCCTCAACACATGTGCCAGAGAAGCAACAGCCAGGGATAACTGGCGTAGAATCGTTCGTCGTTCGATGTGACCACGACTGCTCTGTCAAGAGTAATCCGACGAAGAAGAAGAAAGCTAAAGTGTAGTGCTTGTCATTAATTGTCACTTGTCACATATTCAATGTTTCATTTTTTCAGATATCTTAAGAGAGTCACAATAACATAGCAACAAATGTTGTTGTTAAACAAATCGACATTGAAATTTTCCAATCATAATAAATCCAAACTCGATATCATAAACAAAACTACGCGCCCGTATTTGCTATTTTCAATTTACTCTATGTTTTACTTCGTATAGTTCTCCTCAAACATTTGGTTCATGGGTTTTGATTTGATGGGTGTCGTAGCTATTGGAAATTACTGACCCAGTACTTGTGGGTTTATTATCATCACAAGAACAACTGCTATCTCTCGTCCTTTTGTGTCATAAAAACTATAGATTATGTGGTTAGAAGTAAACCAGGCTGTTCTCTTTTTAGACTTTTACAATAATTAAACAAACTTTAACCGGAAATATTTTGAAAACTTCGACGCCCAAAAACCAAATAAAGAATATCCTATTATCAAGAAGCCCATGGAACAAACATAAACTTGTTATGCGTACTACTCGGTTCAGTCGAGTTAGTAAGTCATTTATTGGGTGATGGTGATATAGCATATGCTAATGATCCCAGAAAATGTACAAAACAAATTGTTAATTTGATGAATTTGTTGAATTTTCTTAATGATACCACAGACTGGGAATGAAGCCAACACCCTCACGCTCTTTATAGATGTTATTGCACGATATTACATTGTAATCAATATTTAAAAAAAAAAGCCCACTGAGTTTCTTGCGCCTGTTCTTCTAAGGTCTGAGGCAGTCTTTTTTAATTGGGTGGTAGTTTTTGACGTTCAATAATTGATAATGAACCCTATTTTGAATAAAAATAATAAAATTTGAATTTAGTTTAAGGATGTGGTTCAAGCATAATCCCAAGCGACTTGTTGGTCGCGTGTTCCCGATAGCGGTATGGGCGAGGACGTACGACATGCGGACCGGTATCGGCGATCTGATAGCAGGGATCACTGTGGCACTCACCTTAATACCGCAGTCGATAGCATACGCCGCACTCGCTGGATTTGAGCCACAGGTATTCTTGAAAAATGTTTTCTTATTTCTTAAATTCACAACTCCATCATTACTATCATATTACATCCTATTTCTGCCGTGAAGCAGTAATGTTTAAACATTATTGTGTTTCGGCCTGAAGGGCGACGTAGCTTGAAATTACTGAACAAATGAGACTTAACAACTTATGTGTCAAGGTAACGAGCGCAATTGTAGTGCCATTCAGAATATTTGGGGTTACTCAAGAATCCTGAACGGCAGTGCATTGTATTGGGCTGGGCGTATCAATTACAATCAGCTAAACATCCTGCTCGTCTCGTCCCATATTTTCATAATAAAAAAATACTTTTGGAAATTTTGTATGATTTAAAAGACAGCTCAGACTGTAGGGCCTTTTAAACTTCTTTAGGCGCTGTGACCACTTTATTTTGTGGGTACTAAATAATACTGGGCTGTAATGCTCTTTCGAGTAAAGTCAGCTTGAGTGGGCTTACATCACGATCAGTTAGAGATAGTTTACCAGAGTAATTTATACTGAATTATTAATATATAAAAGTAAGGCGCAGAACCAATGGAATAGATGCCTGGAACTTTGAACACAGACTAAGATTAAAATGGGCCGGCCATTCCATTCATCCCTAAAATGTCAGAAAATCGCGCGGCCCACCTGGATAAAGAAATAGAGGCAGACCTATGACAAAATGGGAGGACGGACTAAAGAAAATAGCCGGACCTTTCTGGGTACAAAAATCTCAGGATAGAGACACTTCGAGAGTTCTTTGGTGGAGACCTCCGCCCACTCAGGGGTTCCTGTAGAATAGTAAAAAAAATACCTTTTTTATAAATTTCTATTAATCTATTATCTAAAACCAGCTGTAATTTTTCTCTTAACTACGCAAGTAGAAGGGATACATCACCCAAAAGTTGTTTTTGCCTAACCCACATACCAAAACGAAATAATAATATAATCTGTACCAAAAATTAGGCACAATAAATAAATACCTACATCAAAATTATGAAGTAACAACAGTGTTGCGCTGCGAAATTGTTGTTTTTTTTAAATTTATAACATTTCTATAGACGTTCGACTCTACATTTAAACCTTGCTAATCCAATCGTCTGAATCAGTAAACTAAATTTAATACTCACATAGATAAACTTGTGCTTACACAGATGAATGAAAAGTTTTCTTATTATGCTAATGACTTGTACACGTAAGTATCCATCCCAACTACATGTACATCCATTAAAATAATGACGTAATATTTGTAGCAGGTAAAATATTTATGCTACTTCTAAGAAAAGTTAAAAATTTATTTTAAAACTTCGCTTCAAAGAAAATAATAATGCTGTAATATGAGAAATTTATGATCCAGCACACACTGTGCTTTCAGTGGAACAAAAATGCAGATAACATACACATAATATAAAATATATCACAAACATTGCAATCACTACCCACGATCTAGACCAAGACTGCGACCGATATATAGATGAACATTCTTTTTTGTTATTTAGTTGAGTTTTTGTGACAGGCTTGTGGCTGTGACGTGGGACGGGTCGTTCCTTTCCCTAAAATATGGTTGAGCGAGGCGATGGCTGGGCCACGTGTCATGGTTATGAACGAAAGCTACTTGTGGTGGCAGGATGATCCTGTTACCAGAAACTGCTTCATGTTTTTAAAATTAAAGTTATTATTATATTTATTACTATCGCTGATAAAATGCTTATAAACACCTTTATTTATTTACGATATGTGTGGATTTATACTTTACTCAATCACTTTAGTTTTTACGTATTAATTTACATTTTTTTAATTACTCGTGTAAGTTAAAATTACTTTTAAGTATTTGACATTTGACCATTTTTTAAATTACCTTAGTTGAAATAATTTATAAAATGATAATGCTGTAAATGTTGATTTAGAAGAGTGACTATGACTTTCTTGCCACTTCTTCTCATTAAAGCTTAAGTTTTTGCGTAGTGGAGCTAAATGTAAAAAGAAAAGGAAAATTGACATTCATAAGTGTCAATTTCCTTGACCTACATGAATAAAGTGATTTTGATTTGGTTTGATTTGATCTATGTGTCCACCGATATGATTACTTAACCCCTCAATTTCCTAGTAGTCAAGCCCTAATTCATTAATTATTTATACTTCTTACATAATAGTAGAGTATCCTAATAGAAAATGACCTTCTCTCGTCCGCTTAGTCACTGAAAAGTTCTTGATATTAAATTTAATTTGCTCAGAAAATATCAGTAGTAAGTTGTCGAATTCTGTTAAGGCTTTCACTTTCGCGAAAAATCACTCATTTCACTTCAATGAAGTTCTTCCATTGCGATATAATATTTTATTATTTCAGTATGGACTGTACGCTTCGCTCACCGGAGGCTTCGTGTACGGCGTGATGGGCACAGTTCCTCAGATCAACATTGGACCCACCGCGTTGCTCTCTCTACTTACATTTACCTATACTAATGGGACAAACCCTGACTTTGCTATACTTCTGTGCTTCATCGGTGGAGTTGTACAACTCATAGCTGGTGTAGCACAATTAGGTGTGTATGTAATTTATCTGATACAGTGTATCTATATATAATAACACTGGATATAAGATAATATACAAAAGTGTACAACTAATAAGCATATTTAACTCTATATATTAACAAAACTACCTAAAGGACAGCGAAAATTAATGAGACTGTAAATTATTTCACGCCAATTGCTATTCTTTTAATACAAATTATTATACGTATGAATGTTTCGTGACTTACACATAATTACAAAATACTGATAAATAAATAATTTTTATTTAGCAAGAAAAAGTACTCTGTCCTTTCTTGTATCCTCAAAGAGTGATATGTATCATTACTAAAGGACAGCTACAGTCCACACGTCAGCTGTAGTTCGACCATAGTTAACACAAAACCACCTTCGAACAACACGCCACAAGTTAGTATTTCATCCCCACCATCTGGATGTGTGGCGGTCCTCCGCAGTGCGGTTTTCAAGGAGCTTTTACCCTCGTACTACAAAGCTATGGAATGAGCTTCCTTGTGCGGTGTTTCCTGGACAATACGACATGGGTACCTTCAAAAAAAGCGCGTACACCTTCCTCAAAGGCCGGCAACGCTCTTGTGAATCCTCTGGTGTTGCAAGAGAATGTGGGCGGTGGTGATCACTTAACACCAGGTGACCCGTACGCTCGTTTGTCCTCCTATTCCATAAAAAAAAAGCGAGAGCAGAAAAAAAAACAAAATGTGTTGTTTTACGTCCTCCTGATATATACTCAGATGGGTTGTTGAGTCGAAGGCAAAGAGGCATAGAAGTAGGTGAATGAAATGAATCAGAAAATAGTTAAGACATGACAAATATATGATATTTTAAGCATAAAGATATGAGAAATCCAAAAGGGAAAAAATATACAGAATAATTAATGGGGAAGACAACTATCCCATCCAAGTGTCATCATTACCATATTCACTTACGAATAATCATGCCATTTACGAGACCATGAATAAGCTGCATTTTTTAGTTCTAAGCTCTACTATCACAAAATATTATTACTTTGTAACAATTTATGAAAAATGTTTTTATGTTTAAGTGTTTAATTGTACTGCCCAGGGTTTCTGGTGGAATATGTTTCTACGCCAGTGGTGTCCGGTTTCACATCAGCGGCAGCTTTAACAATCGCGTCGTCACAAATGAAATCACTTCTGGGCTTACAGTATGAAGCGGAGAGTTTCATGACAAGCTGGAGTGGCCTCGTACACAACATTGGAGACACTAAGTTACACGACGCCTTGCTTGGACTTGTCTGTTGTATTGTTCTGATGGGAATGAAGGTATGAACTGGAAAAATATTAAATATCTGTTACAACTGTTTACTATGGATTTATTGTCACTTTTCAGAAATCCATACATCAATGGTTGATGCTTAAACTGCTGTATTTTTTGCTTTTATTAAAATGGTACCTTGTGAAATTAATAATTAGTAAGTAATATAGATTTTTCTTTAAAATTCTGACGTAATATTAATTACAACATTACATGCATCTATTGTATAATATGTTGAAAGAGTATTTTTAGTATTATTTGAGAGTATTTTACCTTATGTATCCATCCATCCCTACTCTGTGGTATTACAATACAACAATAAACTATTCGCTATTCACACATTTAGTAAGTCATTGAATAAATAAATCTAGCCCTATTGTCAAAGTTTGTACGAAAGTCATTTGGTGGACCATTAAAACTAACCGAACATTGGCTATAAGTATGTACGATTGCAGAACATAATTGTTCATATAATTGTCCGCCGCGCAGTAGTACCAACTAATGTTACAACTTATTACATCTCTATTGTTCCCAAATTGCCATTTAATAAGTACTGTAACAATCGCTGTTGTAATAATACGAGTACGTTTTATATATTATTTTAGTTCCTCGACCCGGCTAGTTAGTGTGAAAAGCTTTGTTCGTTGTACAAACTATTTTGGCTTAATTACATTTGTTGGGTAGAAACTTCTTTAAGAGCACTTAGCACTTAATTTATTTTATTTATTGTATTGAATGAGCTTAAGCCGTTACGCTCGGCGTTTTGCTCGTTCAGGTAAAGTCTGCTACAGTCCACTACGGGAGACTCGCTCGATGACCAGTGTATTATTGTTAAAGTTGAAGCTTGATAGCATTTTTTTTTATTTTAACGCTTAAGTTATCTGTCTTATCTACTTATAAGTAAAAAATATTTGACGCAATCTCTCAACCAAAATGTCATTACGTTATGTATGGCTGTTGAGAATAATGTCTTACACTGACTTACAACCACTTACAACATTGTTAAGTAGGTATAATAAATACAGAAAACTATTATTAAGTTACAACAGTATTTGGTGACAAAGTTGTACGGTTTAAATATATATTACTTAGATCAATATGATCTAAAATTATTAAATTGCTGTCAAATTACAATATTATTTTCCCAATTATAGATGTAAAAATGAATTTTATCGGCGTACCATAAATAATATTGACAAAGAGTAAATTAAAAAAGAAACTGATAACATACATAACAGAAAAAATTACACGTAAGTGAAAAAAAAACTTATTACTCGTTATTTTACTTCTTGTTACAATAAGTAGATCTAACCACCTGAAATGGTATAGAACTTCATTTATGTTATAATTATATCGTCATCAAAAAATATTAATGTCAATGCAAAATGATAATATTCTAATTCCTGCATTTTCCAACAACTTAATTTAATATTTTGACATAAATTTCATTTCATTTGCTATGACATGGTAAAGCATTAATTAAAACTGTATGTAATTCTGTATAACAAAGTTCATTATTGAATTTTGTTGTTGAAGTAATTATATTTGCTTGAAATCAATTCAATATAATACTAATAAACAAGACCTTATTAAAAATATTTTACATAATTTAAAATTAACAAAATAATTAGGTGTATTATATTGCAGAATATACTAGAAACTGTCTCAACTCGGCTAAGTCGAGTTGTAAGTCTTTTGTGGGGCGATGTATAATATGCTTTTACAACAAGATCCAAGAAAATGTTTAAAACAAATATATTACGAAATTCAAAAGAATTGTTATAAAACGTTTGTGTGCTAAGGGTTAGTAAACATAAATGACTTTCTTAAAGATACCACAGATTAAGAATAGAGCGACCGACCTCAGGCTATTAAATAATAAGTTTAATTGGACTATAGCTTTGTAACCATTTTTTTTATGGAAAGAAAAGAAGCCCGGTGAGTTTGTTGTTCTACTCAGGTCTGAGGCATAATTTTTGGAATGGGTTTTGATTTTCACTAATTAATATCACATCCTGTTTTGAACAAAAATATTTGAATTTGAATATTGAAATATTTCTATTATTGTCAGAGCCCTTTCTAAAATTAAAAGGCGAAAATGTATATAAATTATTTGCAACAATTACCGGCACATAAATAAAAATTAAAATCTTAAATATACTCTTGATTTCAATTTTATCGGCGTACCATAAATAATATTGACAGAGCCGAAACAAAGAGTAAATTAAAAATAAAACAATAACATAAATAACTGAAAAAATTACACGTAAGTGAAAAACAAACTTATAACAATAATTACAATTGTATCAGTAAGTATTAACGGCTGAGGATGTTAATGAATCGTAACCTTAAACTTATATACTAGAACAATGAACCTAAAACTGAAAACCTTAAAAAATATAATATTATAATAACTAATTGTAGATTAGTAGTACAATAGAAATACATTTTATTAGTTAGAATTTATAGTGAAATGAGAACAATTTTCAAATTAGGGACAGGTGTTTTTTGGGTATGTTATTAGTTTGAGATTGTGATATTTGTTGGTCATGTACAAAATCTGACGGGATGAAGCTTTCTTCAACAGAAGTTGATGGTTGCGGATCATCTCTTGAGAAAGATGTTTCATTTTTTGAAAGCTGTATAGATTCCGTTATTTGTTGGGTAATTTTACTTTTATTTTGTATGGAATCTTCAATGTAACCTTACTACAATTCCGGGTTTGTTAACTTTAAATAACTTGGGATGGTATACTTGTGATGGTATTTTTTCCAATAACTTGTTTGTAGCATTTGCCTTGGTGGTACTTCAAAAAAACGTGTTTACATTTTCAGGACGAAGATTTCTGTATTTTTGTACGAATTCAGAGAATTCTTGAGGAACTACAAATGTTCGGTCAATTTTAGTATATGTTCGGTAGTTTAATTATTAACAACTGACCCTGATGTTCTATGTTCTAGATTGTTATATTTGTCAATTCAATACCTCGGCATGCGCCAGTTATACCAAAGATAAGAACCACCTAAAACAAGCGAAATATAAAAATAAGTATGTTTCATAGGATTGTAAGAATTTAAAAGATAAATGATGAAGTATTACCATTATGTGATTTGATATTTTACGTACCTTTACACCTAAATATATGTCATTAGGAGCTTCATTTATGAATGTTTTCACGTCTTGCGCTGTAAAAACCTTTGACTTTTTGCTTTTGTGCCCAGCTGATTGTCTTTTTAGAAAAAATGATAATTTTTAAAAGTTCTTGATATTGATGTCGTGTTTGGTACTCGCTCAGTACTTCGCTCGTAGTTTCTTTTAACATTGAATAAATGCACCACAAACTAGATGGCTGCAGCTTTTTTGATAGCTCACTAAAGTATGTTAAAAATACAGTCTCAGATAAAGACTTTAATCGTTTTTCTTTTCGCCACTTCATGAACTCGTCGTAAGTTTTCAAATATCTCTCTTTAAAACTTTCAGGCAAAACATTGTTAATTGCTGCTTCAGCTTCCATTTTTATTGAATCGGGAGTGCAGCATATATCTTCATCACTTGCAGAACTCATGTTTATTTCCTAATTAGCACGAAATTATAAAAAATCCCAAAAACAAACAATATTTAAAGTAAAAGTTTTCTATTCCCACCTTTTTTTCTTTTATTTTTTTCAAAAATGAAATTTGCTTCGGCGTTCCATATTTGAAATTTATGACTATTAAACTCATACGAAGACAAGGCTGAATAGCGAAGCGACCTATTTTGTCATTCGACATGCATGCATGATGTCTATTGCCAGTATGATGATTAGATGTACGCGAAAGTTTTTTTTTAAATTACTTACCGCCCTAGGGCTTTATTACCCTAGAGCGCTAATTGGTCACCTACAAGCCCCATTTGGGGGTAATAAGGACCTACATATCGAATATGATAGATGTAAAATATATTATTAAAAGGAGTCCATTTAAGCAAAGTTCCGAAAATACTGGCAGCGTTCCCCCTTTGAATAGCTAGACTAATACTTTAACCAAGGGTCTCGACACCGAATGGGATCAAATCACAATCAAATTCAAATCACAGTATTTGCATGCTTTAGCTTTGTCAGCCGCTTCACAAGCCACACCAGCTCTGTTGTTGGTTCCATGTTAATGGGAAAAAAAAAAACAAAACATACACAAATTAATTTCATAATCTATGCAAAGTGATGCAATAAGAACATTCGATAGACTGTTTGGCTTACTCGTAGAAATATTATTGAATCTCAGCAGACTTTAAATTGTTATTTTTATTTCGTAATTCTGTTAAACTGTGATTTTAACCTTAGTTTCTTTAACAATCACGTTATTAGTTTTCTTACGAATTTGCACTTTGTTTTTTACACTTTAAGGTCATTAAAGAAATTCGAATAAAAAAGTCAAATGAAGAAAAAGCGAGTAGCTGCGAAGTGATCTTACAGCGCAGCGTGTGGTTCGCTGGTGTGTCCCGGAACGCGTTCGTTGTGGTCCTAGCGTCTGTGGTTGCCTTTATACTGCAACAAGACGAACGAAATCCATTTATTCTGACGGGTGAGTTATAGCGTTACAGATTGTTCAAAGAGTTTTATGAACTTTCAACATCAAATATATTCGCTCATTTTTTGGTTCACGTTTTTAATTGTATACTTTACGAGCGCGAAACCCCAGGTATTATTCGTAGAAATAAGAGGAGGTATATTTCTCTGAAAAAATATTGTATATCGTATTCTTATTAGTATATGTTTCCGATGTTTATTTATCTGTTGGATTTCGCTGTCAAAGAAGCTACTAGCACAGAGTACAGATAGATACTTATGTATAAAATATATTTATATCTTATAAAATGTAAGTTATACGTCAAAATAAAATTGTATTATTCTAATCAAATAAAAATTACTTATATTAGAAAATAAATACCAATAACTTTTGTAATGAAATAATAGTATATTACCCAAGCGAAAGACGAGCAGTGAAAGCAACTTCGCTTTCGTGGGCAACCGACAACTTATTGCACGAATTGCACATACAATTTACAGGTTGACGCGTCTGACAGTTTAATTTAATAAATAAAATTATAATTTAAGTTGAAAAAGCTTAGAAAGAATATGGATTCGGAAATAATACATAAATCGTCACATTTGAAATACAAATGTAAGGTTCATTACAAAAATAGAGTTCCCGATGACTATATTGGCCAGGTACCACGATAGACTAGTACATGCTTGTACAATATGACTTCCCAACCCGTTCCTGAAAAAAATCTCGACGAACGGGTATCTGGAGTTAAAAAGCTATTTTCCTTTAAAAAGTATGGAACCGTCGAAATTACAAAAAAAATAATCGATTTTAATGATTGTAACTCTTTAGTACAATAATAATAATAATAATAATAATTATCATGACTCATAATTTCTACTTCAGTATATACGTTTATGGTCTTTCACTATGATACAACTACAGACCAAATGAGTTAACTGAGAGATACAAAGCTAGTTCGAAGTTATCTCATCAAATTATACAATATCTAAATACCAAATACTAACTTGTCCAATACAACTGCAACAGTAAACTTAGATCAACAGACCTAGAAATTTCATAGTTGCTAATCACTATACGAAACCAAACTTGTTGAATTGAATGCAGCAAAGTTCGATGTATGAATTTGTCAGACAGATGATCATTAATTATTTGCGAGTGAAACGACAAAATGTTGCTTTAGAATGGGTAACTCGACTATATGCTGTTGCTATAATTCCATACACAAACAATACAATATTGTTTTTTCTATTAGAAGAGGTAGATTGTTCATAAAAATTAGGAAGAATAATGGTCCAAGAATAAAACCTAGCGGTACTCCACAGCACATTTTAAAGAGCCTAAAGAAACAGAGGAGAATATTATAATATATGAGTATTTTATCAGCGGTTTCGCAGACGGAATTGACTCATAGCAATGAACGTTTACCAAGACAATTTACTGACAATACATTGCGGATGCAAGCACTTTACAAGCGAACTAAAATATGATGTAATGTGTAATAAAAAACTTGTTTGTATAGATTCGCCTTGAGTAACTTAATACGATTATTTGAATAGCCATGGAGTTATTGATAATTGTGATTATTGTATTGAGAAAATATTATATATCACACAAAAAGCAAAAACGAATGTTTTAAGTTTGACGTGTCTTGTCTGTAGTACCGGTTTATTTTTGGTTTGAAAGATAATATTTCTGACATTATTCTTGGTCGGTGGTGCGGGTGGTGTCTGGCTTTTGAAGCGCTTGTTGATCAAATGGTCTACGTCTCAGTCTATAATTAATAAATACCAGGAATAAAATATATAAATTTAATTTGCCTACTTCTTACCTTAGACCAGTTAAATAAGGCTTGTATTGGACTAAGTATTTCATCTCCTGTCAAGAGTATGAAGACCTAATGATTTTTTTATATAATAAAACGGCAATAACTTCGTAGTATGTGTCATACGAAGATATACAGGTAATCATTGTGGAAATAATTTCAATCAAGTAATTACATCGCAGAAAATTACTAGACTTCCGTTTCAAAAAATAACCTTCAATTTATTTAGAACAATTGATTTTCCGGGGATAATCATGATTTCACTCAATGATAAAGAATAATTAATGATGAGGGCTTACCAAATAAACTAAAGATTACTAACGTTGTTTAAGAGTAGACACCGTTTTGATTCCCTTTAGGATTTGCAAGTATAGGAAGACTTAAACTGTATAAATGATATTCTTATGATAGTAACGTTCATCATTTATCAGTATACTTCTTGGTTTATTGAATTTGATTCATCCATCTTACTGCGGTGTATAATTAATAATTCGTGTTTTACATTCAAATGAGTTCATGATCGTCTGTAGATGATTGATATATAAAGTACCTTAAGAATTCAGATCAACTCAGCTGAGGTCATCTTAAAGGGGTATGCCACAGAATCCTGTTTATATTTCTATGACGCCAAACTAGTATTTTAATACGATTTATTTTTTTATGAATAACGAGCGTACGGGTTACAGCCGCCCATATTCTCTTGCACCACCAGAGAAATCATAGGAGCGTTTCCAGCCTTTAAGAAAGGTGTACGCGCTTTTTTGAATGTACGCATGCTATATCGTCCCGGACATACCGCACAAGCAAGCTAATTCAACAGCTTTGTAGTACGTGAAAGAAAGCTCCTTGAAAACCGCACTGTGGGGAAGATATCCTAATTTGTGCACGCCACGTGCGAAGGTGGAATTCGGTGGTAGGAATCAGGTGAAACAACTCTTCAGAATACTCCCCGTGATAAATGCGGTAGCAGATATACAATGCAGCGATGTCCACGCAACGCCAAGTTATCCAGCCGTTCACAGAGCACGCGGTCAAATTGATCGAGCTGATACTGGGGTGCGCCAGACCAGAGATGACAGCAATACTCCGAGTGGCTAGCGATCCTACCTACTAAGCTATAGGTCCCGGGTTCGAATCCCGGTAGATGCAAGCATTTATATGATGAATATGGATGTTTGTTTCCGAGTCATGTAATGTGTATCTTTATATGTATTTATGTATGTTTAAGTAAGTATATTGTATTAAATATATCGTTGTCTTGCAACCCATAACACAGGCTATATATGCCTAATTTAGGGCAAAATAATTTACACATATGTGGCCGGACCTGCGCCTTGTGGAACGCTAGAATGTGAGCCGGCTTGAAGTATTACCGTGCTCTATTTATGACGTCGACAGAGACCTGGTAACTATCGGGATGTGTAGTCTGTAAAAGATGTAATAAGGACGGTATGTGGCTATTATCCACATCCAGGAGCCACGTTGGCGACTCAACCAATTGACCATATTATCATCAGCATCAGCCGGAAGGCATCCACTACTGGACAAAGGCCTCCCCTAGAGATCCACGACGATTAGTCAGGCGCTCCTCTCATCCAACGTATTTTGGCGATCTTGACCAGATCGTCAGTCCATCTTGTGGGACCGACGATCAGCTGCTTTCAGAGCTTCTTTAATGCTCGGCAGAGGCTCAGGCTCATTTGTCTCATCTTCTTCATCTCTCCCAACACTGCGTCTTCCGTTACGTGGTCGCCTGCTCATCTCGGTTATCCGAGCAACGGGCGCGGTGGCCTTCAATTAACCTGAAGTAGATGGTTCCTCGGCGGTTACCCATCAAACGTGGTGGAAGTAGCTTTACCGACACGGGGGATATGGGGGAGGGGAGCTCACTGGGTATCAGTGCCCCTCCATTGGTGTCGGAGTCGTAGTGGCTTGGCGCAAATGGGATGTAGATCTTGATAACCGAAAGGTTGGTATGTCCATGGGAAGGGGAATGCCCCAATTAGCATTTTTTTTAACAACCCAAAAGAGTGTTTACAAGTTTGTGTAGGTATATTAGAAGTTTTTTCATTTTATATATAACTGTGGTCATAATTCTTTATTCAGGTCACATAACACCTGGGTTGCCTCGACCCGAAGTCCCACCTTTTCACTCCACCGTCGGCAATGCGACCATAAATGTCGGTGGAATGTTCTCGAAGCTTGGCTCTGGGCTTCTCATCGTGCCGCTAGTGGGGGTCATCTCTAATGTTGCAATCGCTAAAGCGTTTTGTAAGTATCATTATATTTTCACAAGCTATTATATTTTATAAATTTCTTATAATTTAAATTGACATCCAGGATTAACTTCACATAAACTCTTCGTCTGTCAACAGTACAGATAAATGAAATTTTGTATATGGAAGCCTGTTCATTGGTCACCATTATATTATGAATACAGAGCTCAAGATTAGTACTAAGCATAAGCATAGCATACTAGTGTAATAGACGAACGAGCGTTCGACTTTTCTAATTTATATTATTATTTATGTCGTCAACGGATTAATTAGCATAGGACTTGTTTTAATGCTACCTCATCTCCCCTGGCTTTTACTTTAAAAGTAATACTGACATCAATTTATTTTTGAGTTTTCGTATTCAAATATTGCGGATATTTAAATACCATTTAATTTCTTGCCTTGCACAGTCATTTTGTGTCAGTTTTCATAAAAAAAGGTCCTTAAAAGATTAAAGCATACCCCCAACATAAGGGTTAGGCTTAAGGGCCTCACCAAACTCCAACACGTGATTCTCTTTCTAAACTAGCTGACCCGACAGACGTTGTTCTGTAACTGTAAGTACTATATAACAAATAAAATACTGTTGTTAAGAATTTGTCAATAATACTTCATAAAATCACGAGTTATTTCGTAAAATATGCTCCCTTTTGTCATAGTAAAATTGTTTTACAGAAGAACTGTCTGACCGTGCGTCAATAAATTCTCTCATAGAAAATATATCCATACAAAACTAATTATGGGTCCCAAATCGAAATAAATTACATATGATGCCTTTCATAAGGCTAAGGATCGCAGCATATGGAGGGGAATCGTACGGGAGAAACTGATGCAGCGGGGGAGTCACGACCCTCAGTAATAAGGAAAACGACGCGAGGAGGATCTCTCAAGTTAAACTAAACTGCACTCCATTAAGTAATTCCTATTAAAGTCCGTTAATTAGCTTAGGAGCTCACTGAAAACAAACATCAGGACACTGGATTTATGCATATTATTAAGATTCAAGGCCGTATCAGAGTAACTTAAGTCACTTTTTATTACATGTAACAGGAGGTATCTGTCCTTGAAATTGAATCAGCCATCTTGGATATAACAGACTGTCTAGGAGACAGTTTAAAAAAAAATGTCTTATCTAAAAATTGTAAATAATTCATGCACAAAATAGAAAAATATAAAATTAAAACGGCACCATAAGGTAAAATAAATTTGGTTAATTATTCAATGCATTGTATTCAGAACATAGCAACCTATAAGATAAACATTAAAGTATATGCAATATGAGTTAACGCCCGTTGAAAGTAATGTACCCGAGATGATGCATTACCTTCGTACACCGACATGTTATGACTGTCTTATTGCTTTTGTGATATTGTCTCATATCACTTTTACAACCTACTTTATAGAGCGTAATGCACACACTTAGAATATGAAGAACAAACATACAAAACTATATCATAATTATATTATTAGTATTGTCATAAAATTCAAATTATTTTTTTTTAATAACAGTAAGAGAAGAGACGAGCAGACGTTCGGCTGTTGGTAATTGATACGCCCTTCCCATTACACTGCAGTGTCGCTCAGGATTCTTGAAAAACCAAAGAATCTGGAGAGGCACGACAATTACGCTCGTCCCCTTGAGATATAAGATGTTAAGTCTCATTTGTCCAATAATTTCACTTGCTACGGCGCCCTTCAGACCACAACACAATAAAGTATAGACATTACTGCTTCCCGGCAGAAACAGGTGCCGTTGTGGTACGTAACATTCATATGGTAAGTTATATTAGAAGAGTAAAATATTATTATAGCTTAGTACATTTACTGTAACTTATGAGCATCAGTAGAACTGATTAGGACTGTACCTGCAGTATTTAACTGACCTCTAAATTTATGATAATATATGAAACTAGTTGCTTACCTTGGATGAGTTTCAGGGACCCTCACAAATAAATAGCATAATATATACCTGCCGTACTCCTTTTTAATAGCAAAGTGTTACACTACTCGTATAATAGAGATTGGTCTCGATGTTTACGTGTTTAATAATTATTTACTATGTTCTTACGAATCTTTATGACACGTTTATTATAAGCTTCACCTGTATGTATGTTTGTTTTTAACCGACTCATTTCGATGCGATTCTAGCCCTCTTTAAACGGCCACATTTCGTTCAAACTTCGTTTTATCGAACACCGATGACAGTACATTAATTTCATAAAATTATTCTATTTTACAATTTGCAAAATAAGATTTTTTTAATTAATATTACATAATTTTCATAAGGTAGCAACTATTAATAACACAATATATATCATACATTTATATAAATTAAAGTAACTTTTATATCTAAATCAACTTAATTATTAATTATATGAAGTAATTTTTAAACAGTCGGTGTCCTCTTGCTGTTATCTGTTTATCCTTCGACAAAAGCCTCCTCCAAGATCTGCCATTCTTCCTTCCTTTTTATTCTTGTCCATTGTGGTCCTCCTATCTGTACATCTATCTCCATTCTACCAACGTATAAACTGTATGTTTTAAGTTAGCAGCAAATATATATAAAAAAACAGCTTTTCATTTCATAATGCTGATATACATAAAACGCAAGACCAATAGCAATAAAGTGGAAGTAAACAGTTGTATCAAGTCAGTTTGTTGCCCCACGCCGGGCTATCTACCAACAACTATCAGTATTACACTTGCAGCGGCATCTCGCTACGTGACCTCGCAATCATAATGTAGCCATATTAAAATTGTACGCTCAATATGTTTGGCTTATTTTAAATGTTAATTTTCTAACTTCATTTTATCATCACTAAATAATGTCCTCACTGACTGAGCAATGATTCAACGCAGAGCCAGATGGGGGGAGTAAGCTCAGGTTATTTTGCGTGAAATAATATTTCATACAGCTGCTGATTCCAGCCATCCCGAACCCTTAAGGCTTATGGGTTGGAAGACTCCGTGACAATGTTGTGTTTACAGGTACAGTCCCGTCAACGAATATTTATCTTTATAACAATATTAAGCAAAGTATGTATTCTTACTACATTTACTTAATGTATTATTTCTTTTATTTTAGCGCAAGGGAAGACCTTGGACGCCACTCAAGAGATTATATCTCTGGGTATATGTAACATAGTGGGATCGTTCTTCCGATCGTTTCCAGTCAACGGTTCGTTCACACGCAGTGCTGTTAGCGATGCTTCCGGAGTGAGAACCCCGGCAGCTGGGTTTTATACAAGTAAGCTTTTGTAATGGATGCCGTCAAGTCTTAAATTTATAACAGAAGCGCAAAATACCCGCAACGCTTTAGTTTTCAAAATTAAATACATAATTTTGCCTATATATTGTATGCTTAATAACAAAATTGTTTTCTCAGTGCTCGAACAAAACGACATGTTAAGTTTTATTTTTTTTTAATTTTTCTCCGGCAGGTTTAATAGTATTATTTACGCTTTGGCTGTTAACTCCGTATTTTTACTTCATACCAAGAGCTGCTTTAGCTGCGGTGATAGTTTGTGCCGTGCTGCATATGGTGGATATAGATATTGTAAGCAAGCTATGGAAAACGAGCAGTAAGTACATAAAGTATCGTTGATAACTTGACAGCAGCTGAACATAATTACAAATTACTTTTATTTTATAGATAGACCTTGTCTCAAACTGTCCATAGTAAAAATGTTATTTTTATACCGTAGTCTCAACATTCCGACATATTAAATAATTTAGTTTATTCGAGTAGTAGTTCTGTTTTAGCTACATTTCATCACAATCATTCTCAATGCGTGAAAAATATATAAATCGAACTCATGTTGTCTGCATTGCGATCTATGGAACTTTATGGTGATTTATTTTTCAATCCATCCATGGGATGACGTATTGATATTTTTACTGGTACTTGCAGATAAACGTTTTCTATTCCATAATATGAGTTGCCTTATTGTCCTTGTTTCTCCCCTGTTTAAGGTTCATGTTTTGCTTTTATCTCAAATATGATGGGACCGACAATTGTCAAAATACTTGGATTATTACGTGAGCTTAACAACAGGATATATTTGTGGCTCTAACACACCATCCATCAATATTCGTTCATTCAATAATATCTTTAGTGTCATTTGGATTGGACAACTATTTTGTATTGAGGTATTATCGTTTTCAAGATTACCTAGATCATCATGTTCTTCAGCTTCGTTATCAGATTATTCCTCTGATATACTGACATCTTCCATATAGACTAATAAGCACGCTATAAGTTCTACAGTCGGCAAGTTGCTTTGTAAGATAATCTTAAGTCTTACCTATTTGTTCAAACGATTAGTATTATTGTAGTCTCTCAAAAATATAGTGTTCTCCTCAAAAGATAATACGCGTGCTAAAAGATTTTGAATATTATAAAAGTTCTGCTCGAGGTATACTCGCCGAATTCAGGATGGGTAGGTGTCTAGGGATGTAAAAATTTTAGACGATTTAAAAGGGAATAAAATATATGTGTTTGATACAATTTCATATTTTTCTTTAAATTAATTATTTAATAAAAAAGTCACCATTGCTTTTTTTGTCAAAGTCACGTAAAATCTAATGTCTAATAAATTAAATGTAAAAGTGAGTCAGTGTTAATTTAATTACGTTTTCCACATAAAGTAATAATTAATAGCATTGGCTTATAAAAGAATCGTATACGAGAACTAAGTTTCAGCTTTCTCACCACTAACTCAAATTTTAATTACTTTTCATTTGCTTTAACGAACTAAGCTCCAGCTACCTAGTTGTTGTTTGACAAATAAATTGTATTATACGACAGAGGATTAAGCAAAAAAGTGTTCCGACTTTATTGCTATATTTATAAAATGTTTATAATATGTAGTTTAATAACGAGCACACTACATATTGTTTTAACATTCATTATTTTGCCAATTCAAAATTAATGCGATAACGAAACTTTTGCGAGGCCAGGCTGAATTTATGAATATTATATTAATTTTATTAATATTATAATCATTATAAAAACGATCGGAAAATCTACAGGTAACATACATTATCATTATCATTATCATGTTCCACAATGTACTGTTACATTGTTATTAAGCTATTGTCACTATTCCATCGGGTGTTCCACAAGGCTCACTGCTCGGTCCCTTGTTATTCGTATGTTTCATCAACAACATTTGAATGAACGTTTTGTGAATTCTATTTACCTAATGTTTGCTTAAGACATGAAAATCTATAGAGTTGTAGATTATTTTGACGCACTGCTACTTCAGAAAGATCTATTAAGGCTACATGTGTCGTACTTAGTTTTACCCGAAAATTTACCTATTTTGATAATTATAATATTGTGTCTCAGATATTACTACAAGTAGAAATAATGATTTACCAAATGAATTTGCTATAAGTTAAAAATACTTGATAAATCTTATGAAAATCGTTGTAAACGTTTACATCTATTACCACTCACATTACGTAGAAACATCGCTGACGCTTCATTATTGATGATGACAGCTCAATGTTAAGTCAATTGACCATACCTCCTTTCCAAAGTTAATTTATGTCTACCATACCAGCACTCTCGGAAAAGAAACCTTCTCAGTGTCCCGCGTAGCCGTTTAAATTACATAGCTAATGCATTTGTCCACCGCACTTCAATTATTTTCAATAAATTAAAACACTTGCATAATATTGATCCATTCCGCTCCGACTTGCAATCAGCATCAAATGAATTTTGGCTAATTGTTACTTAGGGCTAGATCCTAAACAGGATTGTTTTGTATATAATAATAATAATAATGTTGACACTTAATCTATTATTACTTTAATCTTCACATTCATACACAGTATAATGTTGTTGCTTGAGTATATTGCGACTGCTAGTAATGTGAGTATTATAATTTCAAAGGAACAACGAATCCCAGAATGTTAATGTATAGAGCAAGTTGCAGAGCATTTAAATTCAAATATTTTTATTCAAAATAAGATGTGACATCACTTATTAAAAAGTCAGAAACTACCACCCATTCCAAAACCAATGCCTCATACTTGCGAAAAATGGGCGCAAAACTCGAAAGGTAATTTATTTTAAGTAATATTGTAAAATTATTCTTATTATTTAATAGCCTGAATGCGGCCGCACCATTTCCAATCTGTGGTGTCATTAAGAAAGTCATTTATGTTATAGTTACCATACAAACGCTTTTTAACAATTCTTTTGACTAACGTAATACTTTTGGTCATCAAGAATATATTTAGAAGCAAGAGTCAAGATATTAATTTCTTTGAATTTTGTTCTCATTGATTCTTCCCTGTACTCTAAGTTACAATTAAAACTCAAGTGGCGATTTATTTACTAATACATCATTACTATGATGTAGTAAGTTCTATTTCTTATTGATCACAACACAACAGTTTATTAATTAGAAGTACAAACGACCGTAGGAGAATCAAGTTACCGACATAGGCAAAATAATTGTGAAACAGAAGTGGCAGTGGGCAGGGCACATAGTTCAACGGACAGATAGCCGTTGGGGCAGTAACGTCCTCGAATGGCGACCACGTACCGGAAGACGCAGTGTTGGTAAGCCCCCCACAAGATGGACCGACGATCTGGTCATGATCGCCGGAATATGTTGGATGAGGGCAGCACAGGACCGACATCTTCCGGCTAATGATGATGATGATGACAAATGACCGTTATACTAGTCTACTATCAACGTCCTAAAACTACTCGTGTTGCATCGACTTAGTAAGAAGGTACAAGTAAGCTTATGCAAAAATTTGGTTGTACGTGAAATATAGGTCATTCTAAAACACATTGCAGATACAGACATAAAAATATAAACTTTTTATTGAAATTATTTTTTGCCGTAGGACTGGATCTCATTCCACTTGTGGGCACATTTGTATGTGGGTTGTTGCTGGGAGTTGAGGTGGGACTGGGGTGTGGTATGGCTATTGATGCACTTTTAATATTATATTACCAGTCACGCCCAAAAATAGACATCAGATTTATTAATGTAAGTATTCGATACATATTATTAGTGATAAAAAAATAAATGATACCGGCAATCTGTATAATTCAGGCATTCAATACAGTGTCTATGTATAGAAAAACTGCGTTGTCCAGGCAATATTTAAAACTGTATGAAATTATTTACCTCGGGTTATGTATTGTTCTGTAGGTATTCCATAATTGTGTAGAGCATCCATTTTTTTTAACAAAACTCCTTTTTTGGTAACACGATAGTATTGTTCAACTCAATTTTATCGTCAATCAGTATTTGGTATTCAAAAGTATTTCTAGTGTGTTGCTTCGCTCTCGCCTCAGCTGTTGTGGTTACTTTTTTATAACAACCCAAAAGAATTCCACCTGCATTGCGCTCGCAGCGCAGATCCCTTGAATTGAATCTCGATCGATTGAATCACTTAACACTCCTTTTAAAAAATCATCTTTCGAACAAATTACCTCATTCGATATTATATAGAATACCTAGTAAAGTAAAATAAATAATATTTCGTACATTACCTAAACGTTTACGTTTTTATACATATCCATAGCATGTAACGTTAAATTTAACACCGCATTATATACACTGCCGAAAACTGGTACAAACACACTTTAATAAAATTTTAAAACGTTCTCATTATTATAATAACTACTAACATTAATATTAATCTTATACTAATCATTAATCTATTATTCTATATTTTAACGATACAAATTTTTTGCAAATATAATACGAACAGCTAAAAATACAAAGATAAAATTAAAACAATATTATAGCTGTGAAGACGTTATATGAATATTATCACAAGAAATAAGCGTAAGACGAAAGTAATTATAGTTTTACATAAGTAGTGTTTCTAATAGTTAGTTAAAATATTTTATATTATTTTAGTTGTCACTAGCATTAAACTAGGCCGGGCCTGTATTTTAATACTAGTTACTTCAAGATACATTGTTTTTTACAGTTACTTCAGTACATAAAATATAGCGTATATAAGATTTTAACTTATGAAAAACATTTTTTACAGTTCTACGAGAATATAAATAAAATTTGTCTACCATACATATTACTGTTTAGTACTTGAGCGGTCAGTAATAAAACTGAGGGTATTCTTAAAAAACGTTTGGTTTGACTACAAAGACTGTTGACTTGGTTTATTTTCATAGAATAATATAGTAAGGTATTACATGATTGCCATTAATTTAATTTTAATATTGAAATGATAATGACACTATAAACGTTTTTATATATTATAACTCAATCAGTACAAGAAATCACGTAAAAGTGGTTCTCTATTTTATAATTTAAAATACTTTTTTTCTTTCAGGGTGTTCCAAGTTATTACACAATTCGACCCCAAGGTGGTCTTTACTTTGCAAGTGCAGAGGCCGTTCGTAGCAAATTGGCGTCTCTTGCATTTAAGCATCCAAAACAGATATCACTGCAGTCAGTACTTGCACAGCATGCAATAAACTCACTCAGTTCACGCAACATAGATGCATCTTTTACACCTAATGTCATTACACAAATTACACCAGAAATAGATACACAAAATGAAACAAATATAGTCAATTTACAAAATGCTGTGAGTTTACGAACTGAGAGAGAATTATTTGAAGCTGTATCAGCTAAGATATTAGTGATATACTGTGATGCTCTCAGTAGACTAGATTATACGTTTTTACAAGTAAGTAATATCACTTAAAGAAATTTTCAAATAATTTAACTACTGACCCCTGATGCGTTTTCGTAGTTATAACATAAGCTACTAGACAATAGAACTATTCATGGTGCAGATGAAGTTCAATATTCATTAAATAATAGGTGGCAAGCAGTAACGTATATTTGACGAATGTCTATGACGAATGACTATTGGGTCCGACTCAATTTGATTTTTTGTTAAGCGTTCACAATGTAACAAAAAGCAGTATGCAAAATATTGTCATTGAAGCTTAGGGCGTCCAATAAATAGTGCGAATGCGTATGTTGCCGGTAACTAAATCTAATTTTATTTTACGTTTTAGTCTAGTCGATTCTTGGAATTACTTGGAATATCTTTTTTTACTTAAATATTACTTAAAAAATCTTGTAATGCAGTAACTGCCGCTTTATTATCTTTGAATCTCTGTCTTTTATAAATACAAATCACTCGGGTCTAGATCAGGTGAAGTTGGAGGATGCTCAAGTTATCGTAAACAATATTTCGAATAGTGCAGCCGTAGCAATGATGGACCTGTGAGCCGGGGCATTATAGTAATGGAACGTTTTTGCTACATTGCCTCAGAGTTCCATAGTTTTTTGACGCAGTCAAAACTCGCCTGCAAATTGTTAGTTGTTGGGAGATATTTGCCTCTTCTAGGTTATAGTCTGTTATTTTATCTCTGGGTCATAATGGTGTAGCCACGTTGTATTTATATTCATTAATCAAGCTAATAGTAATGTTCATGTTCTTCTTTGTGACAGTTTCAAAGATGATTTAGAAATGTTCAGTCAGGTTTGCTTTTATGCAACATTAAGCATTTTAGGAATCAAGCGCACTATGACTTTCATCCTTTGATATAAAATAGTGGCACATAGCCCTCTACGTTATTACTTTACTACTTCTAACGTTGACGATCTGCTAAAACAATTTTATAACCATTTAATAGGTCACCACAATTGTTGGGCAACCTGAGTGAGGGTTACCTATGGTGGGGTAACTTCCTCTACGTTTTGATTTGGTACACCAACGTGCAACTGAAGGATACAGTAGATCATTTGCACTTAAAATATCCATTAAATTTTGATTAACTTATTATTACAGAAATATTTCACACTAATTAATAACTGCACACAATTTAATTTTATCCATTTTCTACAAGACGCTATGTTGTAGCGTCTTGTAGAAAACTGAAACCAAAATCTTTCTAATCAATATTATCTTTACAAGCCAGTATTTACTTTTTAGATTTCAAAAAGTTCCTCATTCTGACTATTTATTGACTGCCCCTAAGCACTCCATTCTTTCTAGTATATGTTCTTGTAGGGTTCTTATATTATAATTTTCAATTATTTCAGAGTTCCAAACAGGTAGTAAATGAGTGGTCACAAGACGGAATTATAATCTGGTGCGATGTGAAGCCAATGATAAGGAAACAGTTGGCTACTGTTCTGCAAGAACCAATATTTTGTGATAGCAGCCAGTTACCAAGTATACTGATAGGTAATATATAGAATATATTGTTTTGTATAAAAACAGAGAATAAAACTATGTAAGGCGTTCATTTCTATCTTTGTAATACACATAAAAATACATTGTATGAAGCGATCATTGCACATGTTGTAAATTCGAGCATCGTTCAATTCTAGATTTCTCGTAACCATTTTAGATTTCGTGTTAGTAAGTCTTTTGAACCGTTAAAAAATTAGTAAGACTAGTTAGGTAAACAAATAATTATTGTACCACTTTAGAGAAAGGCATGCATTTATACATATTTACTAATAGTGCATGTCGATATGAGTAACATTAAATATATTTACAGGTCTCACAACCATCACACACACAAGTAATATTGGTGATACTCATTTATGACGACAACTGATTCCTGAAGAAGTCAACAAAATGTGTGAAAGTGTTACTAGTGTCAAATACAATTAGAAGATACGCTTATAGTCGCCATTTTTACAAATGAGAGAATTATGACAAGTCTTACCACCGTTTGATAATCTCATCGATAGAAGGATAATACCATAATGTTCAAGTTTTCACTTCTTCTCCCGACCGCGACCCGTATTTTTTTTATTAAATTATATTTATTATATATAAACTTAGTTTACCAGAATTTACTATTATATTTAAGTTATAAAATTGTTTTCTCTAAAAGTGAATATGTAAATTCTTATGAGAAATAAATTCTCTAACCGTAAATGGATTTTCAGCGGCATAAAACCTCTTTGTTGTTACAAAAAAAACTGCATTACCCGGTTAAATTAAAAATGCTCTGTTTACTCTGATATGATTTCCAGTTAGTTATTAACTATGTAGGGATAATTGTATTACGCACTAGTATGTAATATTACTATGCACGTGTGTGTTATTACATACAGTTCGGTTTATGGCCCTAAGAATGATGTTACATAGGCTGCACTAAAAGTATCGGGAATGGAATATTTCCACTGTTCCTGTCATATTAAAATCTTTTTAATTGAAAACTCCTTGGTTTTAAAAATCGAATACCATTTATTTATTTAAAAAAAGATTCTCAGTCTTGTCACAAGGTCTTGTCAAACTTGTTTAGTCGTAGAGAAAATGGAATTGACTCGAGAAAATTCTAGAGCGATGATTTATTATGACTTTCGAAGTGGTTTAACACAAAAACAGTGTGTTGACCGGATGATTTCTGCGTTTAACGCCTCAGTCCACCCCCACTTTAGGTGGCGCCACTGCCGGTGAGACACAGGAAATACGTCATCCACAGGTACAAAGAGTATGAAAAATTTGTAAAATCTACGGGAAACGGAAGTGCCTATCTCAAATATAAGCTTCGAATTACGGTCAAGTAGTTTTAATAACAAAACCGCTAGTCGCCATGCAATGTGTTGGAAATTAACTAAAAAAGTTTGACCTATAAATATTTTTAAAATGTTATATGAAGCTAACGTAAACAATAGTTGACGTTTTGTACCTCAGCTACTAAATGATGCGTTGTCAGATCGCTAATTCGCGTTATTTATTGCTGTCGCGCTCAGTGCCTTATTAAAATGGTTTAACTATGAGACACTTGCGGCCGGATCACCTTGCCGTGCGAACCTTTGGTGTTTTGAGGTACTGGTGTCTCACAGACGTAAGTACAGCAATAATTACTTAATTCTAATAGGCATCATCTCACTAAGGCCATGCTTGTGCCCTAGTGTACGTGATACGTGTCCTCAGTAAGAAAAGTATACTTAAATATTTTAATTTGTTTTTTGTGGTTTTAAAGGATAAATCACATTCAAATGTAACTACCATACAAAATGTATGGTGTAATGGTAAGACGAATCGAATTTTTCGATCTATTTCCTTTTCAAATTCTTGACGTGCCTATTTTCTTAGTTAACTAGATTTTCGAACCAAAATTAATACTGTAGTTACAAAACGAGACAGTACCTAGTGGAAAGTTTCGAAGTAATATTCTTGATGAAGAGCAAATTGAGCAGGAATTAGAAAAGCAGAAAGCATTTAGTGATTTTGAAGATCCTGGCTTTGTACGTGAAAATAGGGTAAGAGAAGTGAGTCACGACTGTGAAAATCAAATTGAATGTGAATCCAATGAATGTAAAAACGATCACAGCAATAACGAGAATATACCACTAAATTTAATAGCTACTGATAATCGTGGTCAAGGTGCTTCAAATAACTTAAAAAAAAAATGTATTTTTATAGTCGAAAATTTTAAGTCGCCTGCACCAGAAGAAATCCAGCTCAAAACATTATACATGTCGGACCACAACTAACTCAAGCTTTCTTCACCGTGAAGAACGCTTGGCAAGTGATCCTTCCGAAACTATCTCATGTCTATTTCATTAATTCGTGGTGAATTCTCAAAAAATCTTCACTCTAGGATCAAATGTTTGTATTGATGAGATGCTTCTGGTGTGAATAGCTTTGTACGTACAAACACCGATTGGAACGTGAATTGCCTTTGGGAAAAATTTCTTCAATCATTGGTAAGGTATTAAGTTCTTCCAGTTTTGTAAGAACGAGTTTATAATGAGTGTTTGCCAAGGGATCTTTGTCAATAAGAGAGAGAAAAGGGGCGTTTGACATTAAAAGAGTTTTAGGTAAAGGTTTGCCTCCTTCCCAGCCTCAGCCTCAGCCTGCAGGACCACCAGCAAGAAAACTATGAAGTATATGTCGAAGCAAACTTAAAACAAAAGACAGGCTAGATTCTTTTGTTGCTCCTGTAAAAAAATAATTTGCCTTCAATGTAAGGTACAACTCTTTCAAGACTGTAAAAAAATAACGTTGTCTTTGAGACTAATTTGTGCCTAAATGAACTACGTGATCGCCTTGTTTTTATTTATAGATTTAAAATATAATTAGTAATTAATGTAAAAGAAAAAAAATTGAGTTTCTAAATTTATAAAAAAATAATGTTTTAATCAAGCTGATAGTAAGAATCCTTAAAAGTTGTATATTTCTTTAAAACTTTTTTTTAAGTAATATGATTTAATTTTAATAATCTTTTTCATATTTAAATAAAACAATAATGTATGATAAACCATAATTTCCTATAAAAATGATTAAACTATACAAATCATATAAAATAGGTCCTGTTTAAAGTGACGTCTGACACATCAGTGAAATATTTCCACCAAAGTCACGTCAGTTGCAGAAGGTTAACCATATATTAATAGAAGATTATTGCGTGAGGGGATGTGTCACAGGACTCACTTGATGGTTAGTGATCAGCACCACCCAGTTAATTCTTAATGATCGTGTTTATTTACTGTTATAAAATAAATCAAGTGTCTGAGATCTTAAATTCACTTTATTTCATACAGAAGATAAAATGAATTAATATAATTTTATTATGTAGTTATTGCGCGTCTGTCCACACTCCACACCCTGCTGTGGTTGAAATATTAAGGTGATCTGAGTTGTGCCACTTAAGAGTGCTTGAACGCATGAAATTAGCATTTCCATTTTCCTCCCTTGAACCGCTTAATACATGAAGCTTCCTAATTAAGATGTAGCCAAGAAAAAAATTAAAATCGTAATTCGATATTATATCGTATTTGAGAGTAAATTGAAGTATGAATGGAATCTTAAGATACCAATATTTTATTAAAGTATGTGTCTTTAACACAAATATGACACCGTATGTATAATGCGTCACAAAATACTGTATGTATGATCTAGCAACGTAGATAACGTAACCGCCACGTTCACGTCGGCTGGCGGTAATCACGGTTCACCGAACTGTTCAATTTACTGAAAATAATGATCGCTACTGCGATAGAGCTGCAGACTAGAACCATCATTTATTATATCGACCTGTGTTGGTAGATTCTCTTCATTATATCACCGTAGTTACAAAAGCTATTATTAATGTTGGTTTTGGCTAACACAATTGCACTTGTATGATTTAGTTCCCAGTGCATGAACACAAAAGATAATTACTGCCTAACTTACGAATTATTTATAACAACATGGCTAGCTGATCCGACAGACGTCTGTACATCTATACTTATAATAGAACTGTACAGAAATTTCTCGAGTCAGAGGATGACCGATATAAGAAGAGAAAGAACAAGTCTCGATTTTTTTTTAATTGTTTTTTGTTTGTACGGGCTATTATCTGAAAGTATTGGAGCAATTGAATTGAAATTTTGAAAGATGGTACGTTACAACCGCGGTCAGCATCTTAGAAACTTATTATCCCGGAACATTAAAGAGTGCTCATGGGACAGTTGAAAACCTACAGTACCTTTTAGCTTAGAACACAACAACTCATTAATTAGTATAAAATTAAGGATATTGATACCTTATATTGCTAGACAATGCGTTAGATACTTTTTATGCAGAGAAATTAAATAGTCCCCTCGGGAAAGTTGAGAAACTAAAATAAACTATATAGCTTAGTGAACACAATATAATGCAAATAATTAAATATAATTTGGCATGTATCATCACATTATATTGCCGGTCTACGTCGTAGATACTTTTCATCCTGAAAAATAAAGAGGTCCTCCGGAAAAGTTAAGAAAATTAATTAATGTATAAAGCTTAGTAATCACTAACTTATGCACATAATAAAATTAAATTTGGCATGTTGGTACCTTATATTGCCAGACAATGTGTTAGATACTTTTTATCCCGAAAAATTAAATGGTCCTCGGGAAAGTTAAAAACAAACTAAATAATTTATATTTATTTATTTTATTTCATTTATTCAATGAACAAAATTATCTTTATATATATAATAATATAGACATACTCCCAAAACCTCTAAGGTTTATGTGCGAGTGGTAATTTCGCATTACAATAATTTTTTCATTACTTAAGACTCAATATAACATATAGAAGTAATATTAAAATTAACATCATAGGTATTCCTGGTTATTATATTCTAGATAGCATTTTTTTAGCTTTAATTTGAAATTTTTCTTTTGTAGGTAATACGATAATTATTATCATTTCGAATACAAATTTTGTGCTAATATATAAGTCATATAATATACACATAAATTTATATTTGACATTCATTATAAAAGATTGTGTCAGATATACAAACTCGTTTTTCACTTTTCTTAGGCACACACTGCTATAATAGTAATGTAACAATATTATAATAAAACACCTATAACTGCATAATAACATATTAGCTGGGAACACCTTATTTCCTTTATATTAGCATAACGTGTATCGATTTATGTAAGTAACAGAATGTTCCAATATATGAGGACCGGTCTGAATCTCTTTAACCTCTATAAACAATAACTTTCACACTTTGAACTTAGAGCAATAAGTTTTTTATGGTGTATTGAGATCAATGAATAAGAAGAAATTAAATCATGATTTCAAAAACTAAAAATACCATAATAATACTGACCTCAAACATGCACATTATTATGCACATCTACAATTGTTTACAACAGGGAAGCAAAAAGTAGAAAATAATGATTGCGCACTTCAGCCTTAACCCAGGTGAACCCTGGAAAGTTTCACTCTGTGATTATAATGACAGTTTGCCAATAATATGTTTATTAACTTTTAACCCACACTTTATGAACAGGAAAAATATAAATTTGAAGAATAGCACTTTATTTGACTGACACAGTAACAATAATAGAGAGTTAGTTTTATTTGTTATGAACACCGATTCATTTTAGACAGAACTTAAAACTTAAGTAGGTACACCAGATCATAGTATGATCGCTTGTACGTATTGTACGAAATAGTATCAGCGTTTTACATTGGCACACAAATAGTAACAATAAGCTGAATTTTAAAAAATGAGCAAACTATGCTAGAAATACTTCATTCTTTAGTAATTCAGCAATATATTCCACAATCTTTCTCGTTGCAAGGCCGCTGGCCTTTTCTCATATTATATTCTATCACTATCAGGTATTACTCGTATAATACATTTATAGTAGTTTATGTTGGGCATTAGACACGAGTGTGGGTTTAAAATAAAATTACACGAGTGCTTTAATGTCTAATTATGTACAGTTACATACATACACTACTTTATCTGGCATGCGATCAGGAGCCGCATATTATGACTACCATACATTTTAATCGGTAATGGTGGTAATGAAATGTTTCCTGGCAGCTTCGTAGTTATTTTTAAATCAGAGACAAACTTGAGTCGGCCTCAACTATGATATCGTTCGATATCTTAATTACGTGCAAAATTTGTCACTTTGCAAATTGACATTCCATTTCGAATTAAACGTCATCTATACGTCATCTAATGATATTAGAATACAGGTCAAATCAAATATCTTTGTTTTACAGAGATGTTCGAAAATTGAATGAAATAGTGTTATCAAGATCGATGTTATTATTTAGCAACGACAGTATTTTTACAGATAAGAAATTCGTTCAAACAACACAGTCTATTTTTATGGTGGTCACATGTGCAGTTCTAATGCAGGGTTTATGATATTTGAGTATATAAAAAATATTAGATTTCTAGTTTCCCTGGTTACACATATATTATAGACATTTGCATAATATAAACTACAACAATTGCGAACAAGTAGTAATAATAACGATGGACAATACCATTATACGAGGGCTGCACTAAAAGTATCGGGAATGGAATATTTCCACTGTTCCTGTCATATTAAAATATTTTTAATTGAAAACTCCTTGATTTAAAAATCGAATACCATTTATTTATTTAAATAAAGATTCTCGGTCTTGTCACAAGGTCTTTTCAAACTTGTTTAGTCGTTGAGAAAATGGAATTGACTCGATAAAATTCTAGAGCGATGATTTATTATGACTTTCGAAGTGGTTTAACACAAAAACAGTGTGTTGACCGGATGATTTCTGCATTTGGTGATAAAGCCCCATCCAAAACCACAATTTATCGCTGGTTTGCTAAATGTCAACGTGGACGTGTCAAGCTCAGTGATGATCCCCGTCAAGGTTTTCTAAAAACTGCAGTCACCAAAGAAAACGTTGATGCTGTGCGTAAGCTGATTGAGGGAGATCGACATGTGACATACCGCGAAATTCAGGCAATTATAGACATTCGCATGAGTCAAATACAAATTATCTTGCATGAACAATTAGGTGTAAAAAAGTTGTTTTCCCGATGGATACCGCATTTGCTCTGTGAAGTGCAAAAAGCGGCTCGCGTGCGTCAGAACTCTCGAAAAATTCCACGCAGGATCCTCAAATGCTGTATACAACATCGTACCAGGTGACGAATCCTGGATATACGCGTACGAACCTGAAACAAAAAACCAGTCACGAGTTTGGGTGTTCGAAAATAAGTTAAAGCCAACAAAAAATTGTTCGTTTTCAGATAGTTGCAAAAAAAATGGTGGCCACGTTTATCTCCAAAACTAGCCATGTTGCGACTATTCCTCTTGAGGGACAAAGAACGGTTAATGCAGAATGGTATGCTAGCATTTGTTTGCCACAGGTCGTTTCTGAACTCCATAAGGAGAACTGCAAACCGCCGCATCATCCTCCATCACGACAATGCGAGTTCTTACACCGCGCACAGAACAAAAGAGTTTTTAGAGTAAGAAAACATAAAATTATTAGACCACCCGCCGTACATCCCCGACCTAAGCCCTAATGATGTCTATACTTTCCCTAAAATAAAGAATAAATTGCGTGGTCAGAGATTTTTATCACCTGATGAAGCTGTGGACGCCTACAAAACGGCTATATTGGAGACCCCAACTTCCGAATGGAATGGTTCCTTCAATGATTGGTTCCATCGTATGGAAAAATGTGTCAAATTTCGCGGAGAATACTCCGAAAAGCAATTAATACATTTTTAAATAGTAATGTTGTGTCACTTCCTTGATTCCTGAAATTTTCAGTGCCGCCTTTTTCAAATTTCAATCAGACCAAACACGATCAGTGCTCACCAATGCGTTGCAGAGTGTGATTTGTATTAGGAAGGCCAGCAATCAATTATTTATAGGAGGCATGAAACATAAATGTGAAGAACTACAGCGGTCTGTTCACATCAATATACATACTTTTTTATTATTTTTTCATGCAAAATCGTGATCGAGCATAGAATTTAGCAGCGCAAGGGGATAATATGGCGGACCCATTACACGCGTTTCGAAAGAAAGTTATAGTTGTTATTCGTCGGCATGTAATGTCGTTATGTCTCCCTCTTACCGCAGCCCGCCGATCAGTCAACTTGCCCCACTTTATTTGGTTATTTCAATTGTTTAATCACTACATATTAGATCTTTTTTTCCGTGGAAACTGATTTATTTTAAACTATTAATTGCCATATAAGAAACTTATATCAAGCTTCATTAACAACAATCCTTTTGGCATTTAAATGTTTAATATTTAACTATGTTATAATTAGTAATACATTCTGACATTTTCAAATCGTTAAGTTCAATGTAAACAAATATATTATATTAACATCAGATCGTCACGTTGTCGTAATCGTTGCCAAAATAAATATCAAGTAACCTTTGACCTCGATTGTCTCCGGCGCCAAAAGTAAATATGTGGCAAGTGGCTGATCGAAAGGGTACGATGTGTTGTGTCTTCTTTAAGTTTCATCCGGGTCGTAAATCACATGTTAAGCATTCCTTTCGCATACAACGACAAACCCTTATTCTATATAAGTGCTATGGGGTGAGATTTTAAGAGACCTCTTTTATTACTGGCTAGAAAATATTTAATTCGTACCTTAGTAATACCAACGTTCTGATTGGATATAACTTAAAAGATAAGCATTCTGTGATATTTATAAAACTTTATAAACATCCATACATAAACTACAATAGCTAAGTATTACAGTAAGAAAGAAAAACATTTTCTAAGACACACGCACAAATAAAACTAAAAAAACTAATCTTAAGAACTAGAAGAAACATACAGATTATAAAAATTAATTACAATTAGAACAAAATACTGTAGATCCTGTTAAACATAATATTTTAACAGCTGTATATTATAGTTAGATTTATAATATGATAAAATTTGATGCAGTAACAAAATATTCATTTCGTATACAACAAGGACGTGCACATTTAATATTATAAATATCTTTGTTCCTCACATCGCACACGATATTAAAATATTAGTGCACTTTTTTTCGTCGGTCAGTCCGAGAAAGCGCAGTATCAGGCTGTCAGATATGACGTGAAAATAACATAGAACGAAACTATTAATTTGTTATAAATTTAAAATTACATGTTTCGCTGTTATAATATTAAGAACCGTAATATTTGAAAAAGCTATAACGGTTTATAAACGTTTATTACTAACAGACTATTCACACTTGATATTTTGAAGAAATAATTTTCGGAATAAATAACTTAGAAAATTAATAATATATTTTTAATAATCTAACAGATAACAATTGTCGTTCATATTTGTATTTTAATTGTTGACTTTCATCACAATGTTCCGGTTTGATCGTCTGTATATGTACGCTCAATGGTCTCAACTCAAAAAAGTGTGTATATTATTCCCTTGTTTCTTGGTTTATATAGTATTAAGAACAATTATATAAAAAAGCAATTTGTCTAGACTTAAATATAAAACAGAAAATCTTCAATCGCAGAAACTTTTTGTAAAATAAAATTCAAGTTCAAGGTAATTGTGGAAAAGCTCTAGAGCTTCAGACGCAAGTTGTTCGTACCCTGACACATTGAATAATAGATAACATGAAGAGCCCAGCTAGTTAGTCTTCGTTTACTTAGCTTATGGACCTTTAAATTGTTTGTTTCGAAATAACAAAACAAAATAAGGTTATTTCTATGTATGTTTGATTGTTTACACATTAGACTTGCGATTAAATATATACATAACCATATTATAAACTGCTTGAACCACATAATAATATAGTTGAAATTCATAAATTTATCTCGATCGATTCAAATAATTGTTTTTAAAATCAATTTTCACTACGCGAAAGCAATCTATTAAATTTGTAACAACGAGTTAGTTAATGAAACCATTTAATGTAATAGGTTTATGTGTTTGTAGTATTATGAATATAATTTTGAATTCTAATAATAGCGCTTTTAGTGTTATCTAATAATGAGGTTAAAAATTGCAATTCAGCATCCAAGGTTAACATCTAACGAGAATTTTAACGTTATTAAAAGGTGCCTTCAAATTAAAGTCATTAAAATAATATAGCACAGGTAATCTTTGTCTACAGTTAACATTATTTGAATACTTATTGGCTGTTTTTATAGCAATTCACTAGATCAGTACCAACGTGATATTGTTAGCGATTAAATTGAAAAACTTATGAATTTAATATAAATTAGTTTGAATTAGCGTAATATATATTTAAGCCATAAACACTCATAAAATACGTTTTACAATCACACAAAGATTCCTGTTCTTATACATCATTTGCTAATAAATAAAGTTGGTTCTCATGCGGTATTTTCAGGTCTCTCCATCTTTGAGAATACTTTTACTCAGATCAAATAAGTAAAGATCTCAGATCAAACAAATAAATAAATATTATGTGCTTACCAATAAAGTACCTACTGGAACTAATTGAATGTAAATAAAGTTTAAAAATAAAACTTGAGTTTTCGTATAACTTTTTTTTTTTATGGAATAGGAGGACAAACGAGCGTACGGGTCACCTGGTGTTAAGTGATCACCGCCGCCCACATTCTCTTGCAACACCAGAGGAATCACAAGAGCGTTGCCGGAACTTACAAGGAAACATTTCCCCAACCAAATTATAAATAACAAAAGCACTTAAGTATGTACTCATTAAATACTTTTGTAAGATAAATATTCTTTTAAATTTGTTTGGCAGCCATTTAGAAATTTAGCACATTTTAGAATTGGTCAATTTAAGTTCTTATTATTTGCTGTCATAACCGCAATAATATTGCGGTTTATGACAAACAGCCTGCCAACACACAGACTGATGGATAGAATCTCACTAATAATATGGCATCGTTAGTTCGTTCAGGTTCGTCGGTAACCCTAAATAATTAATTTAAAAGAAATTTTAAAACATAAACATGGTAATACTAATCTATCTAATAATACGAGTTCATCTTTACAGAATTCATTGCACTGTTTTAAACATTTAAATTAATATTCATGTTGAACATTTGTAGTTACTTACTCTAGTGAGTTCCTATAACGCATACGGTATCATTCCATAACCGTCTCTATCAAAACATAATATGTACGCTACCCTCATAAAATCAAATTTGTTAGGTGGTATCGTTTTAATTAAATAGTTTGTTAATATCATTTCTTTTTATACTCTTTTATTATCTTGACCTGTATATATTATAACATCTATGTATCGAAATCTGTTTTCAAAAATTTTAAAACGTCTTTGCTTTAAAATTTGGAATTGTTTCTAAGACATTCAATATTTTCATAACTTTGGGTTTTTATCTTAACCAGCAGGCTTGCCCATATTGTTTACTATCTACAATAGCTAGCGCTATGAAAACTAATAAAATGCTTCAAGTTTTTCCGTTATGTCACTTGGTCAGAACGATCGAATTGTCTGAACGTAACTTAGTCATAACGCGCTAACAATCATAGAAGGAGAATAAATATCAAACGATTGTATCTTGGCTAGGTCTACAGTAGTACCATTAGTTCCTTTCATATAATTCAAAAATATTCGGTTTTAAATCAGTTTGGTACTGTATTATAATATTAACTTTACTGATTTGGCTTGTATAGAAATTTTATTTTTGTATAAACCCACGATTTATCCTGTCTTCTATCTTTATAGCGACGATGAAAAGTGTTTATTTGATCGATTCAAATAATTGTTTTTAAAATCAATTTTCACTACGCGAAAGCAATCTATTAAATTTGTAACAACGAGTTAGTTAATGAAACCATTTAATGTAATAGGTTTATGTGTTTGTAGTATTATGAATATTATTTTGAATTCTAATAATAGCGCTTTTAGTGTTATCTAATAATGAGGTTAAAAATTGCAATTCAGCATCCAAGGTTATCATCTAACGAGAATTTTAACGTTATTAAAAGGTGCCTTCAAATTAAAGTCATTAAAATAATATAGCACAGGTAATCTTTGTCTACAGTTAACATTATTTGAATACTTATTGGCTGTTTTTATAGCAATTCACTAGATCAGTACCAACGTGATATTGTTAGCGATTAAATTGAAAAACTTATGAATTTAATATAAATTAGTTTGAATTAGCGTAATATATATTTAAGCCATAAACACTCATAAAATACGTTTTACAATCACACAAAGATTCCTGTTCTTATACAGCATTTGCTAATAAATAAAGTTGGTTGAGAATACTTTTACTCAGATCAAATAAGTAAAGATCTCAGATCAAACAAATAAATAAATATTATGTGCTTACCAATTAAGTACCTACTGGAACTAATTGAATGTAAATAAAGTTTAAAAATAAAACTTGAGTTTTCGTATAACTTTTTTTTTTATGGAATAGGAGGACAAACGAGCGTACGGGTCACCTGGTGTTAAGTGATCACCGCCGCCCACATTCTCTTGCAACACCAGAGGAATCACAAGAGCGTTGCCGGAACTTACAAGGAAACATTTCCCCAACCAAATTATAAATAACAAAAGCACTTAAGTATGTACTCATTAAATACTTTTGTAAGATAAATATTCTTTTAAATTTGTTTGGCAGCCATTTAGAAATTTAGCACATTTTAGAATTGGTCAATTTAAGTTCTTATTATTTGCTGTCATAACCGCAATAATATTGCGGTTTATGACAAACAGCCTGCCAACACACAGACTGATGGATAGAATCTCACTAATAATATGGCATCGTTAGTTCGTTCAGGTTCGTCGGTAACCCTAAATAATTAATTTAAAAGAAATTTTAAAACATAAACATGGTAATACTAATCTATCTAATAATACGAGTTCATCTTTACAGAATTCATTGCACTGTTTTAAACATTTAAATTAATATTCATGTTGAACATTTGTAGTTACTTACTCTAGTAAGTTCCTATAACGCATACGGTATCATTCCATAACCGTCTCTATCAAAACATAATATGTACGCTACCTTCATAAAATCAAATTTGTTAGGTGGTATCGTTTTAATTAAATAGTTTGGTAATATCATTTCTTTTTATACTCTTTTATTATCTTGACCTGTATATATTATAACATCTATGTATCGAAATCTGTTTTCAAAAATTTTAAAACGTCTTTGCTTTAAAATTTGGAATTGTTTCTAAGACATTCAATATTTTCATAACTTTGGGTTTTTATCTTAACCAGCAGGCTTGCCCATATTGTTTACTATCTACAATAGCTAGCGCTATGAAAACTAATAAAATGCTTCAAGTTTTTCCGTTATGTCACTTGGTCAGAACGATCGAATTGTCTGAACGTAACTTAGTCATAACGCGCTAACAATCATAGAAGGAGAATAAATATCAAACGATTGTATCTTGGCTAGGTCTACAGTAGTACCATTAGTTCCTTTCATATAATTCAAAAATATTCGGTTTTAAATCAGTTTGGTACTGTATTATAATATTAACTTTACTGATTTGGCTTGTATAGAAATTTTATTTTTGTATAAACCCACGATTTATCCTGTCTTCTATCTTTATAGCGACGATGAAAAGTGTTTATTTGATGTTTTGCCTGTCGTAAGCACACATCGGGTTATCTATAAACCGGTGTATATTTCCTTGTTTTTCACATAAAATAAGGGATCAGAATATACCTACGATTTCTATAATAACTTGATCCCGCACGAGCGAAACGAATTGCCTAGAAAAATAATATGTTCTCAGATACCCTGTGAAGCTTAATGTATGATGATATGAAATATTACAGGCTAGAAGGTAAATTAGTAATCACTTGTAGAAACCCACATGAGAAGTTAATATTGGAAATACATATTATTGTAAATTACTCTATAAATTTGGTTTTGGAATTGTTTACATCAAAACAATAAAATAACTCTGAAACTCAACTATATATTCCGACTTTCTGAATTCCCGACTCCTTAGATAAAATATTGTATTTTTAATTACCCTTAAATTGTTGTTTTGTCTTCAGTTTCCGGTAGGTAATTTTCCATTATTCCAATTTCAAATTGGGTGTATCATTGATGTAATTTATGTAATTTCTTTCAATGAATCATCAATCAAAATTGGCGTTTACTAATTAAATTTCTTTTACTTAGGTTCTTAATGAATTCATTGTTGCAATTCTGTCTACCTACAGATCTGTATGCGTTGGAATTATGGAGCCATTAATATTTACATTTCTTTAAAAAATCAGTGCAATTAACATTGAAACACTAAGAAATTTTCATTTTAGACATGTATTATATTATCTACCTATTTGATATTTGCTTCGAGCTAGCTTCAATAAATAAAATTAGATTGAAGAATTTAATTGGAAGCAAGACGGGCCTTCGGTCCTTACTTGAAAGTCTCTACCAGAAGATGAAGTAATGAATGAGCCTGTTAATTGAGGCAGCAATATTAAAAGTTAATTATACGGAACATTGTAATTTAATTATAATATTATAAATATATTATAAAAACGAATTCAAATAAGAATGTTACTTATTTCTTTTTAATTGTGCTTACATGCATAAGTTTACTTAGCATGAAGGCTCTTTTAAATTTTAAAATTTAAATAAAATAAATACTATTAATGCAATTAAATAAATAATTATAATATTAAATACTAATAGACTTTAAGCTTTAAAAGTTAAAACTGTTTGTTTAGTGTTAGTGTTAGTATTAGTTTCCTTTGCACTCGAATGCAGTAAAACTTAATTATAATAGCTTTAACCTTAGCCTTTTTGAGAAGGGCAGTGATGGTCAAGTCGGAAACTACTAGACTTAGAGGAAAGTCGTGAAAGGAGTCATGCCCTCGATTTATATGTAACGAATAACTGCATATTTAGTTTTTTAAATTTCTTCAACTTTTGACGAAAATCGACCAGAACGATTTTTAAATACATAGTAGTTTGGTAAATAATTAATAATAATATTACCATTAAATATATTTTTCAAGTATACTTATTGAAATTCAAAAACTGCCACCCAATCGAAATAGTTTTGTAAAAATATTTAACAAAGTTGTAAAAATATTTAACAAAGTTTCTTTATGCAGATCATAATATTTTCTGCAGCAGCGGCGCGCGACTTGACTAAAATATCAGTCTTATTCCACGACATGTTTCCTAGTTTAGCGATAACTAGTTGATACTTATTTGCATCGGAAAGTTAATGATTGTGTCATATAGACTCAACCATGATATACAAGTACGGGACTTATAATTAGGTAAGTTAAGCATTTAAAAGACATACATTATTTTCATACGTGACGTCACTGTAATTTGAGCCACATCTGCTACATTTACTGGTTCCTACATTTTTTTAAATATTGTCGCAATGTCTTTTTGGTCAGCATATTATGTTTGTTCTAGTTAGTAAAGAGTACTTACCCTGTTTTATTTTATTAATTGTATAGTGTTGTTAGATAATTAATTAAAACAATAAAATTGGGCGCGGTGGGAATGATGGTTCTTCACATATTATATTCGATAAACCATTAAGTGGTATCATATATACTATTTCTTAGTTATCTTTTTAATGCTATAATTGTATGTTTATTGTATACTCCTTTATTGTTTATCTACATAAGCAACATATTGTCTCGCTAAATGCATGGATAATAATTTAATTTGGCAGAAAAATCGCTCCAATGATAATGGCCATAGAGTACCCAGGAATGCAAATTACCACAAATTCAGTAAAATCTACGAAAAAAAGGCAAAATTTAAAATATTTGCGACTTCTGTAACTTCGAAAGTGACAGCTGTGACAAGATCATCTTGTTACAAATGTAAGCAGACGGGTCATTTACAGTTGCTGAAAACTAACAATCAAATGATTTTAGAAGAATAACTAATAATTCTGGAAACATCGCTTAAGAAAGCTTGTTCCTTTTAGTTAATTATTAATAATAGACTTTAACAGCCTTTATATCTCAAAAAATTAAAGATTTATTTAAAATCAGCTGTGCTGTAAATCTTATTAGCTACTGAATTACAAAATTATCGACACGATACCTTCTTCTCTTTCAGAGTTTCATTTTCAGCGAAGTGGTGGTATTTATTTAATTGCGATCAAAAAGAAAAAAATAAAAGATTCAAAATTTTTAAGAAAATAAATTTCCTTTCAAGTTATTCATGCCATTGACATAAATACGACGACGCGTCTATGAAGTTTTCATATAGATAAATAATCAAGCATATTGTTGCGCGAGCACGGAAGTGTCCGTCCGTCTGTTTACAAGCAATTATAGAGATGAATAATTCATTCAAGAAAATATCGCATTATGACGAGAAAATATAAGATGCATTTGCAGATGCAAAGTACATTCTTGAACAAGGTTTTTGCTCATTGAAACAAAAGCTTGACGGAAATGTTTGACCATTTGATGTATATTGGTTTTATTTCTTTTCAAAAATCTAAGATAAAATCAGTAATTCCTGTACTAGATTAAAAGTAACTTCCTTGAAAACGGCGTGAGAAATAAAGTCAAAATTAAATAAATCTATACAATATATTATCAATTCAAAGTAAAACCAGTTAGAACAGAAATAAAAAAGATCACTACATGGGGTGTTAATTTTTATTTAGACAGCTAAAGAATAGTATTATAGATGTTTGTACTTTTATACTTGTTTTGCCTCCATTCATCCACTGTCTAAAGAAGTAACAACATTCGTGAGTGAGTCTGTGGATCAAACGAGATTGTTACATCACACGGTTTGATCGGCCGCAATCATAGACCTTTGTTCGTTTTTCACAATTCAATACAGTTTGGGGCTTTTCCAGATCTGAACTTTGGATCAGCATGAAATTCAAATAAGGTTTATAAGCGAGTGCTATTTTCGACAAATATTTATCGGCATCAGAATGCTTGTGTCTGTATAATAATGTTAAAATCATTTTATTGTGAAATTTTTATTTTTTTAAAGTGACATGATAATAGAAAATGGTCAGTGACTACTACTGTTATGAATATGTATGAATATATTTACACATTAGACTTGCGATTAAATATATACATAACCATATTAGAAACTGCTTGACCCACATGATTGATTCAAATAATTTTCTTAAATCAATTTTCACTAAACGAAAGCAATCTATTAAGTTCGTTACCACAATTTAGTTAATGAAACCATTTAATAGGTGAGTACTCTATAAACATAGAAACTCATTTCAAATTTAGTATTCTTTGCTCAGATAAAACGTTCCTGATATGGGCTATAAATATAATTTTGAAATCTTACTATAGCTTTCAGTGTTATCTAATAATAACTGAGGTTAAAAATTGCAATTCAGCATCCACGGTACCAGCTAACGAGAATTTCAATAACTTTATTAAGAGATTGACTTTGAATGAATTTCATTTAAATATGGCACATAGTTTTTGGCTGTTTTGATAGCAGTTCACTAGATCAGTACAAAGGAAGATATTATTAACGATTAAATATAAGAAGTCATCAATTTAATTTGAATTAGTTTAAATTAGCGTAATATATATTAAAGCCATAAACACTTATAAAATACATTTTACAATCACACAAATATTCCTGTTTCTTATACAGTATTTGCTAATAAATTTAGTTGGTTTTAAGGCAATCTTCATATCCGTTTTGATATTCTCATATCGAAACTTATAATACGTGTAATAAGTATGTTGTGGCAGTGCAGGAGGTCTACTCGCAAAATCGACAACGATACAATCGGAACGATACGATAATACTCCGAATATATCGCAACTATCCTACTCTAACAAATATTCGAATTCCCTATCGTTTATCGTTACCATAGACTATTATTTTGATTTTTTTACGATGTTAGTGTGGATGAAATATGTTCAAATCTAAACATTATCTGTGCTATGTCGCTGTTAAGTGTCAAAAGTCAAAACATAGTTAGGCGAGTACTATGCCAGACTCTGCACTACCAATTTGGTATTATTTACACATAATGTATATTAAAAAAAAATATGTAACGAATATAATATGTCCATTTAAAATTGAATAAATAATACAAAACTTGCGGATAATAAAATGTAAAAAATAGTAACTCAACCCTTCTCGTCGACTTCCTATTTTTCAGGCGGCCATTTGCATTAAACGATCAACAAAATGACTTAAATGACTTAGTAGTAAAAAAATTCTGTTGAATCGTAAATCACATATAATTATTTCAATAATATTAATTAAGTTTGTACATTGTATGGCAAATATATCTATACAACTTGAAACGATAATAGCATCGACAGCCTAGAAGGTGTCGTTGAGATTATCGTAAAAGTGACGTTTGATTATTTGTGAAATTCGAATATTCGTCTCTGACATTTTCAACTTAGAGTAGGGTTAGGACCTATAATATCGAATAATGTTTCGTTCGTTCAATCATCGTTTCGACATTGATTACGATGTAACTAAGAGTACGATTCGATACGACTAATACCACGATTTATCGAATATCGATTTTAGGAGTATGCTCCCTGAATCGCTCGCATTATACGTGTACAAGTACTCTGTGAATGGTTCGGCTAGGCAGCGCGTGCATTTCTTAGTGAGGCACGTTTTGACCGACCGAGGATTTGCTTCGCGAAGATGCTCGCTCAGTCACTAGGCGGCTATTTACTCCTTCTTAGGTAAGTTAGGTCAATCTGACAAGGCCAAAGCAACCTTACAACTCGCACAATGACAGAAGAAAAATATACCTACTTACTATATCTAATTAGGCACCTAACTGGTGTTATGTTTGTATTTGTTTTGTTAACTTATTTAAAATATTATCAGGCTTCTCCATCTTTGAGAATACAATTAAATTTGTTTGGCAGCAATTATAGAATTGACCAATTTAAGTTCTTATTATTTGCTGTCATAGCCGCAAATAATATAATATATTGTCAAACATCTTATATATTAAATTCTCCTGTCACAATGTTAGTTATCTTACTCCTCCGAAACACCTTTTCTGATTTTTACCAAATTTTATATGCATATTCAGTAGGTTTGAGAATCGGCTACTATGAATTTTTAATCCTCCTAAATATTAAGGGTGGTCCACCCCAAATTTTATTTATAATTTTTGAATATTTTTTTATTTTTATTTTATTATGATATAAGCATTGAAAAATACATACAAATTTAAATTTTTGCCCTTCTACGATCTACAGCTATTTTTGTATCACGATTTTTATATTATTCTGTTCCGTCCATCAAACCGCTATAGGGTTGCAAAATGGCAATCGAATACTATAATTGTATATAACGATATATTTGGTAGGTATGAGAATCGGTTGCATCAAAAATTTTTATATATGTTATATGGGAATACGACGTTTGCTGGTTCAGTTAGTAATATTATATCATGTCCACTATTTTTTATATTTTTATGCTATCAGAATTATGAGTGTGACCGAGAAGACACGTATTTAGAAATAAACAAAAACTACATTTCGATGCCAGTATGTGATACTCCCGTATTTTTTTTAATAATGAACAATTACTACTCAATCCAAAGAAATTCACGTAATTAACAAAAGCCGTGAACACCAGACCGAATACTCTATAATCTGCTTCAGCTGTTCGTGTACCGCATTCATTGGCCGTAGTTAAATGACCTGTTTTAAATTGAAACACTGAATTAATGGGCTATGCGGACTGACTAATGATTTTCCGAATTTCACTATTAAACAGATTTTACAGTTTAAATCGCATCATACTTTATTAATTTCCTAACAATTAGTAATAAAACTATTTAACTAAAGTCGCAATATCTAGACATAATAACACAACACAATATCTAAATTAATCAAATAAATAATAAATAGTCTTACTACCAACATTCTGCGATCACATATCAGCACGAAAGCGCTTTCCAAAAATGTGTGAATATTATTTGTGTGTAAATAAACTCATAGCTATTTAGCTAGAATTTCGATGGCTAGCTATGAGTGTCAGTATATCAGTCTACACACAATACATATAATATTGACACTTAATAATATTGACACACTTTTTACACAAATTATCTTGCCCATATAGCCTGTGTTATGGGTTACAAGACAATGATATATTTAATACAATATACTTACTTAAACATACATAAATTCATATAAACATACATAAATACATTTAAACATCCATGACTCGGAAACAAACATCCATATTCATCATATAAATGCTTGCACCTACCGGGATTCGAACCCGGGACCTCTAGCTTAGTAGCTAGGATCGCTAACCACTCGGCTACACATGGGGCACAGTAAAAGTTTTGCACTTAATCTTAATCGGAACTATTTTAATTTCGAATGTAATGTTTTAAACGTTGCAACGTTCTTAGTAATAAGAAATTGGCGGAAATTATGTGTCAATTGTTTTTTTCACACATCAAAGTTCTTGGACACAACGAAAAATGGAATTAAGTCGAAAAGATCTTAGAGCGATGATTTTTTTATGATTTTAAAACTTCTCTCTCTGCAAGACTGTGCTGCTCGTCTTCAAATTGCTTTTGGGAGAGAGTGCTGTAAGAGAATGTATGTGGCGGTGATCACTTACCACAAACTCGTAAAAAAAAACTGTTTTATCATTAAGATTGTTTTATATTTTGACACTATTCTATAAATTTATTTATTATATTTAAGCAATGCAATGTTTATATGAGCTGTAAATATTTTACAGCGCAGATGTAATACAGACAGAACCAAATAGAACATCTATCCATTGCGACGTATCAAGAACCAACTTACAAATTGTTATAAAGTTTCTAAAGTTAATTACACCAAACTAAACTAGCTTTATTCAGTCTTCGTAGCTCGTATTCAGCGTCAGAAGAATGACACAATACCAGAACTACCTACTCTGTTACGGTAGGGATGGTTCTTTACTTTTCAAAGCCTTCATTTGCAAATATCAGTGGTTTGATTCAAGGATGGATATAATACACCTTTGGTATTGTGTTTTATGTAGCTTTATTGATAAATATACAAATATAGAGAAAATTAAAATTATAATGACGTGTTCCCACGAATCACGTCAGGTGTCTGTTATCTTACGGCCGTTTTCAATAACCTATCTATCTTTAATTTAACTTACTAGAGATAGACAAATCTATTCTTTTACGCTTACTTACATTTCAATAACCTATCGACATAAAGCATTGGACTATAACTATATTGGACATAACTATGGATAGATAAGATCTTGTCATTAAACGGTGACAGCAATGTACTCGTAACTAGAGATACGTTATTGAAAACCGTTACTTGGCCTTTGCATATTTTACGACTAATTTTCAAAAATAAAGAGAAATTTATAATTTATGTTTCCATTATACTACAAGGCATAGGCACTATAAATTTCAATAAGCTTTCGAAATACATGCCAACAATCTTCGCGGTACGGCGATGCGATGTTTCCGCACTAATTAACGAGCTACATCTAACACAAGCCTGCGTTGTTATTTCCTGGCTCGTCTTGAAACAAACAAGTACTTACATAGTAAGTAGTAGACTTTAGACTTCTAAGCGATAATTACATTTATACATCGCATTGTATAGCTTAATTTGTAAATATATGAATATAAGCAGCATGTTATATAAGTGGTTATATTACTACTTTTATCATTTATTTGCTAATATTTGCTCATTAATTAGATTTGATAAAGTCATAAGAGTCAATAAAACCATCGTCACGGAAACAAAGAGCGCTCTAAAAAATATTAAATATATTTAATATACAGTTCAACAGGGCTCATGTTTACTGGACATCTCAAAATAATTAGAAAAATATTGTTTCTCACTGTGCCAAATTTATTGATGAGCAAACGTGTTGTATTAAAATTTCATCTTATATGAAGCTGGATAAAATCGTTTTTACCTGACAATATTTAGCAAAATATTTTACATATATATTTTGCTTTGCATAAAATAATAAACATAAGTAAGTTAACATGTGTTGAACGTACCCTAATTTGCGGAATCAGCAGCTGGTTGATGTGGAATTATGTTAATATCAACCTTGTTAAAATTCTAATTTAATGGAAAACATCTGAAATGCTACAATTTGGTTGGTACTTCTAAAATAATTCAACAACAAAAACAACAGCAACGGTGATCACCTATCTTCAAACTGCGACGAACTCTTAGTCCAGTAGCTAGATTTATTATTAATTGTAATTGCAGAAAATACGTTTTATTCGATTTATAGCTTTGAAGTTCAAACTGTTTTGACCTTTTTAGAGCTGATCGTGTTTCTATTATTTTAAAGGTTACTATAAAACGGTACTTTTTTTAATGGAATAGGAGGACAAGCGAGCGTACAGGTCACCTGGTGTTAAGTGATCACCGCCGCCCACAATCTCTTACAACAACAGAGAAATCACAGGAACGTTGCCGGCTTTTAAGGAAGGAGTACACGCTTTTTTTGAAGGTACCCATGTCGTATCGTCCCGGAAACACCGCACAAGGAAGCTCATTCCACAGGTTTGTAGTACGTGGAAGAAAGCTCCTTGAAAACCGCACAGTGGAGGACCGCCACACATCCAGATGGTGGGGATGATATCCTAACTTGTTTTATGTCGTGCGAAGGTGGAATTCGGCGGCAGGAATCAGGTTAAACAGCTCTTCGGAACACTCCCCGTGATAAATGCGGTAGAAGACACACAATGAAGGGACATCTCTACGCAATGCCAAGTGATCCAGCCGCTTACAGAGCACTGGGTCCCCGACAATTCGGGCTGCTCTGCGTTGCACGCTGATAGTGGGGTGCGCCAGACCAGAGATGACAGCAAGACTCCATGTGTGGCCGGACCTGCGCTTTGTAGAGTGCTAGAATGTGGGCCGGCCTGAAGTATTGCCGTGCTTTATTAATGACGCCCAGCTAGCCAATTTGGCTTTGCCCTCCAGATGGCCACGGAATTGGCAGTCGCTCGAGATTTCAAGACCCAGTATTTCGACACCAGGCGAGGCTTTAAGTGAAGTGTTGTCGAAGAGCGGTGATACGGCAATTGGGGCTTTTTAGAAGACACAAGTTTCTCCCGGAACTGGTCAACGATTTCCCGAGAGAGACATGCATGGCCGGCACCGGCATCGACTCAGGGGCACACGTTCTGAGCACGATTGGAGAAATGCCATCCGGCCCGCTCGACTTCCTGACGTCCAACGAAAACAGAGCTCACCTCACAGTGTTCTGTCTGAATTGTACTTCAGTCATAGAGCTATGACAACGGGATGGTCGGCGGTGTTTTTCAGTTGTCGTCAAGAGTCGAGTTGGAGGCAAATATAGCGCACACGAGATCGGTTTTCTCTTTTGCCGTATGGGCCAGGGTGTCATTCCTCATGTACAACGGCGGCATGGACGGCTGGTTGAAGTTACATAGAGCAGGTTTCGACAACGACCAGAACTTGCGTGTTCCAGTCGGATAACTGGAAAGCTGCATGTGGATTTTGATGACATGCTTTGACTTCGCACGGGCGATTTGCCGCTTAAAAAATCTGGTGGCACGGTTATATTTCCTCTTTAGAACTTTGCAGTTCGGATCCTTTGAGCCCTACGCTGCAACCCAAGTTCGATACGCTTGTTTTTTGCAGTCAGATGCTGCTTTAAATGACGCATTGAACTAGGGCTGTGATCTGCCATCGATCGATACTACAGAGCTTGGTATAAAAATATCTTTGCCCTGCAGTATCACATCGGCTACTCCAACGGCGCAGGCACTAGGATCATCCGAAGGGAAACAATCCTTGCCCCAAGGGTAGGATGCAAAAAAGGAACGCATATATCCCAATCTGATGACTTGTATTGCCAAATGCGGCGGGACGCTGGTAGTCTGCGACGTTGGCGTCGGATAGGCACTACACTCTTGACCAGGCAATGGTCGGACGTTTCGAGAGGGGCGTTGACAGAGACCTGGTAACTATCAAGATGTGTAGTCAGCAGAAGATCCAATAAGGACTGCATGTGGCTATCCACATCCGGGAGCCGCGTTGGCGACTCAACCAATTGGGACAGATCATACGCCAATGCGAAACTATGCATAGATCGCCCTGCGTAGTCTGTGGTACGTGATACAAGCCATTCGGCACTGCGCCCGTTGAAATCACCAAGACTACGATTTCAGCGGAGGGGATCTGTGCAAGCACGTCGCCATTGGGAATGGCCACGCACTTTTTAAAGTATGTAATTGTAACTTTGTATTAACAGTAGATTTTTGCGTAAAATTTACATATTCATTATTATTTTAGTTAACATGACGTTTCAAGACCTTTCCAGATCTCGTTTTTAGGGGTAAATGAAATGAGTCAAGATAGTACCTGTCATAGGTAGTTGTCATTATGAAGTTTAACGCCAAACGTCGCGACAGGTTAACTAAATAATACTATATAATACAATACACGCGTTTTAATCGTACAAAAAGTTTTCATTTAAATATAGATTACTATTACAAAAATTGTAAATAAAAACAATATGAATACAGAGGAGTAAATAAATAAAAAACTAATTTGTACGACATGTTCCTCTAAAATGCGAAACAATTGTTTAGCTTCAGATAGTCCTAAATCAATATTAGTCGAAGCATCAACTGTGAACTATATACAAACTTATATAACAGAACTCATGTTAACCACGGGTCGACAAACTATTATTATGGTTGGTGATTGATGACGGTTGGAAACTATTGGGGTCCTACACTTAACTTTAAGCGCTATTTTTTCAATTATTATTGAATATATCCAACGAGCTGGTCCTTTTTTTTGTAAGTATCAACGTAAATTGACTACCAATTAGTATCCAGGCTAGATGGCGTCTTGTTATCATCACTAATAATTATTTCTAACTTAGATAACTATTTGAGACGAAATATACTAATGGTCACAACATATAACTGACGTTAGAACAGCAAACATTATATTGAAAGTTTAGACTTACACATAATAAAGTCTATTCTTTTAGGCATGATTTAATTTTAAGGACTTCAAATGACACTTGATTCAACCCAATGGTCTAATATTCATAATCATTTACGGCCGTTTTCAACAACGTATCTCTAATTACGGATACATTGCTGTTACCGTTTCATGACAAGTTCTTATCTATCCATAGTTATGTCCAATGTAGCTTTGGTTATAGTCCAGTGGTTTATGTTTTACGA